>NC_081195.1:22991261-23296975 GCF_902713425.1 Acipenser ruthenus
TGCAATTCCAATGGTCAATTAAAATGATCATTTTTCCATGTATAGTACAATTTTAAAGCCTTTCAAACCATAACATTAAGAGTATTGCATTTCTGTGGTGTATGTGTGTTATTATCCAGATTGAGGCTATAGATAGCAGGTGTCCACATTTAGTAAAACCATTGAAAACTGATTTTCAGAGTTATAGACATTTCAGACTTACAAACAACCCGCATTCCTAAGCTGTTTGTAACACTTGCGTTTTTTATCGGTGTTTTTAAATCTTTGTTTAAGAGCCAATTAAAACCAAACAGAATGCAAAATAGAAGACACCATACCTAATAATGTGTCGATACCCAAGACATAGTGTAGCTCTTTCCATAATGCATAGACATATTGCCCATTTATCTGCCTTCAGGACACAATGAGAAACCTGTCATTCACAGTAATACACCCTATCATTAGAAATGACCTTGGTTGTTCTGGAAAATGTCAAGGATGTGAAGACAAAATTCCTAGCATCTGGCAAGCAGATCAAAGGGGCTGGAGACCTGCAGAAAATCAGATCCCCCCCAGCCCCAGCCCCCGCCCCCCCCCCCCCCGGGGATTTCTTCTTGGCTTTTGAATTATCCGTACATTTGGTTTCAATTGATTACGCCCCTATATATTCCCTAAAAAAATATGCAATACCATTAGCTATAACCTGGGGTTAATCTGTAAACAAAAACGTCCCTGTTCTTATAATTAAGGAAGAGGGATAGCATTTTTGTTCATACACCTACTGTACTGACCTTATTGTTGGGGTTGATAGCTGCATGGCAACTTTTGCCTAGCTATGTTTTAATTATCTTCAGTTCTGAACAATACCAGTGGCAGGCTGACTAATCTGATGAATGGGAGTGAAAAGTGCTACAGCAGTTATCTGGTGTTTGGCCGTTTTGGGTTGTGAAAAACAAATAGCAATTTTCTGGCTCATACAGTAGATGTCACTTCTTAAAATATATTGTTACAGAACAATTTTGTCATTCGATTCGTGGAACATATGTAAAATCAGTGGCAGCTGGTGGCTAAAAAAAATGGGAAGGCAGAGGGCTTGGGGTCCCATTAAGCCCCCAGCAACAGTTGAATCTGACTGACACACTTAATATTATTATTATTATTATTATTATTATTATTATTATTATTATTATTATTATTATTTATTTGGCAGACACCTTTATCCAAGGTGACTGTTACAGAGGAGTACTGTACAGGGTTACAATGCAAGATTCATATTTAAATACATCTATATTAAGTTATATCTACCCCATTGGGGCTGGTAAGGGTTAGCTACCCTTGTCGGCAGTATCCAGCTCTGTGTTTACAGGATGCTGGAGACACCCGCCCAAGGCTTCTAAGAAATTAAAGAGAAAAATACCCCTAGAGTCTGCGAGAGCGGGGGCGGAAGATGACTCAACGTTGGACAACACGGTTAACGACTTAGGAACGGAAACGGATATGAGTATGGAGAGTACTTCACAAAAGACTAGTTCAAGATCTGCAGTTAACAAAGACATGGAACTCCAGGTTTGTGTCTGCGGCTGGAGCAAGGCGACAACGGTCAGGGGTTTGAAGATTCATCAAGGGAGAATGAAATGCTTGAGGGAGAAGGGACAAGGGCCTCGCATTGATCAGTACTTCTTACGAAGTCAGTCAAGTCAGTCGAATGAAATCCAGCGACAGGAAGCAAACCACAGTTCGCAGGATATCAGCACCCCTGTCATAGATGTGAGGAGGACTTGCATGGACACAGTTAGTGATGAACCTAATGATCCTTGTGAACCCGGTCAGACAAACCAGCATAAGAGAGAAAAGAACCTCAACGGGCACAAGCCTGGAGTTAAATGGCCAAGAGCTTGTGAGAAAACTGCATGGGACACAGTAAACACAGATCTCTGCGTTGCATTGGAAAGATTAAGTGGAACAGTTGAAAAGAAGCTGGATAAATTTGGGGACATCATCTACGCATATGGAAGTGAGAGGTTTGGAGTTGAAAAAAGGAAGGAAAAAGTACAAACTATTCCTGGAAAGTCTAGACGGCAGCAGGAGATTGAACGCTTAGTTAGAGAAAGGAGACAGCTGAGGAACCAATGGAGAAGAGCAGAACAAAGTCAGAAGGAGGGACTCAATCTCTTACAAAGGGTCATAAAAGATAAGCTTGCAACATTGCGCAGAGCTGAGCGCCTACGGAAACGCTACAAAAAGAAGGAGCGTGCGAGAGATAACTTTTATAAAGACCCATTCAAATTTGTAAAGAAGTTATTCACCAGTGAGAAGAATGGCACACTAAAAGCATCTAAGGTTGAGCTGGAGAGATATTTGGAGGAAACACATACAGATTCAAAAAGGCAGGAGCCTATGTCAATTCCGTCAGACATCCCACCTATCAATCCACCAGAATACCAAATGGAGGACTGTGCACCTAAGTGGAAAGAAATAGAGCAAGCTGTGAAAAAAGCAAGGGCTTCATCATCTCCAGGGCCTAATGGAGTTCCGTACAGAGTGTACAAGAGTGCTTCAGGAGTTCTACGAATTCTGTGGAAATTGATGAAAGTGGCATGGGAAAAACAGGTTGTACCAAGAGCATGGCGCCGAGCAGGTGGAGTCTTTATACCTAAAGAAAAAGATTCTACAAGCATCAATCAGTTTCGTCCCATTTCCCTATTAAACGTAGAAGGCAAGATTTTCTTCAGCATTATTGCTCAGAGATTGTCAGCTTACCTATTAAAGAACTGCTTCATTGACACTTCAATACAAAAAGCGGGCATTCCAGGTTTCCCAGGTTGCTTAGAACACATCAATGTGATCTGGCAACAAATTCAATCAGCTAAAAAGGAGAGGAAGGAGCTCCATGTGACATTCCTGGATTTGGCTAATGCATATGGTTCAGTGCCACATGAACTACTTTGGGCAGCATTTGATTTTTTCAGTGTACCGATGACAATAACAAATTTAGTGAAAGCCTATTTTGGAGATTTGCAATTCAGTTTTTCAACTTCAGAATTCAGCACTACATGGCAATGCCTAGAGGTTGGAATAATGGCAGGATGCACCATTTCTCCACTGGCTTTTACCATGGCAATGGAAGTAATCATTAGGGCATCAAAATGGGTAGTAGGAGGAGAGCGCTTGGCTTCTGGAATGCGACTACCACCAATTCGAGCATACATGGATGACATGACAACCATGACTACAACAGTAGCCAACTAATCGATTATTGGGCAAATTAACCAATAACATTGAATGGGCACGAATGCAATTCAAGCCCACTAAATCAAGGAGCATCTCTGTAATTAAAGGCAAAGTAGTAGATAAAACATTCTTCATTAATGGTGAGGCAATACCAACAGTGTCTGAGAAGCCAGTGAAGAGTCTTGGGAGATGGTACGACGGGGATCTAAAGGACACAGTTCGTGTGGGAGAAGTTAGACAACAAGCAGTGGAAGGGTTGAAGAGCATAGACAGCTGCGCTCTACCAGGTAAACTAAAACTCTGGTGCTTTCAGTTTGGTCTACTGCCGAGGTTGCTGTGGCCACTGACTGTGTACGAGGTTTCTTTGACAACAGTAGAGAAGCTGGAAGCTTTAATCAGTTCATACATCAGGAAATGGTTGGGAGTTCCACGCTGCCTCAGCAGAGTGGGACTTTATGGTAAAGGAATACTGCAGCTACCAGTCTCTGCTCTAACCGAGGAGTTTAAGTGCGCCAAGGTCAGACTGGAAATGACATTAGTAGAGTCACGCGTTAAATGCGTAAGGGAGGCAGCACCTGTGTTGAAAACTGGAAGAAAGTGGGCGGCAAAGAAAGCTGTGGAAGATGCAAAGGCTGCCCTTCGAATTGGTGATATCATGGGGCAAGTTCAGCATGGAAGAGGGGGTCTTGGTTTCAGTTCAACTCCTCCTACATGGCACAAGGCGGCCCCAGCTCAAAGAAGGAAGCTGGTAGTCAACGAGGTGCAAAAGCAGGAGGAGAGGATGAGGTGTATAAAGGCCATTTCCCAGGCCAAACAGGGAGAATGGATGAGATGGGAGAGTGTGGAACAACGCAAGATTGGCTGGCAAGACCTATGGTCAATGGAACAGAGCAGGATCAGTTTCCTCATCAGGTCAACATATGATGTTCTCCCATCACCACAGAACCTAAACCTCTGGGTAGGAGAGGATCCCTCATGTCCTTTGTGTTCATCACCTGCAACATTAAGGCACATTTTGACAGGATGTAAGGAGGCTCTTAGCCAAGGACGGTTTACTTGGCGCCATGACCAGGTGCTGCGATGTTTGGCCTCAGCATTGGAAGACAAGCGTAACATGACCAATAAGTTGCCACCTGTTCCATCAAAACATTACACACAAAAGACAACATTCCTCCGCCCAGGAGAGCAACCACCAAGAAAAGGTGTTAAAACCAATCCTCGCCCAGGACAACTGGAAGCTGCTAGAGACTGGAATATGCTGGCAGATGTTGGTCAACGGCTTATTTTTCCACCTGAGATTGCCACCACTAACCTTCGACCAGATATTGTCTTGTGGTCTGGATCAGCACGCCTTGTTCACCTGGTAGAGTTAACAGTGCCATGGGAGGACGCTGTAGATGAGGCGTATGAGAGGAAGAAACTGCGGTATGCTCAACTAGCCACTGAAGCGGAACAGCGAGGATGGAGAGTTCGGGTTTACCCAGTGGAAGTGGGTTGTCGAGGATTTGTGGCACATTCTACAACCCGGTTTCTCAGAGATGTCGGATTCAGTGGCCAAGAGTTGCGTCGCACAGTGAAGAACTTATCTGAAGCAGCAGAGAGGAGCAGCAACTGGCTGTGGTTGAGACGGAAAGATTCTGGCTGGGGACAGGTAAGTAAGCTGGGCTGAGTTGAGTGGGGGACGGAGGGGGGTGATGCTGGGACGCCAGAATCACCGTCGAGCCCTCTTGAGGTGTCGTGGGCTAGTCGACAAAACACTGAGGATGGAAGGTGCCCACTTGAAAACCCCAGAGATGTACCCTACTTAGCTCAATCCAGACGGTTGTCATGCTGATGCGCTGGGGAGGCCGCACTTTGGTTGATCCCCGGAGCCAGCATCGCAGCCGTTGTGTGTGCTGATGCGCCAGGGAGGCAAAATAAGCTGATCCCTGGAGCCAGCATTACACTTCAGCCATTAACACCAGACAGAAGGATATCTACATCATCATATGGAAGGAAACGTAAATGGATGGAGACGCATATGGATCACATTAGTTTACTGTAAAGCTACGTCTTAGTTGGTGCTTATCTTGGCGAGAGCCGAGTTCAAATCAGCATGAAGTTTTAACATCTACTCTCGTGTAATGGAAATCACAATGACATATTAGTAGTGCAATAGTGCAAGGATATTGCATCAGCTGAGGGTCCAGTAACGTGGTGCTGAGGTCAGGCGAGTCCAGCGCAGAGCAGGAGGGGCGGATCAAGAGATCTACAAGCGCAGTCTGAACAGGTTTTACCCCAGTTTGGCTGGTAAATGCATTTTCTCCACTTGCCAACTGAGAAATGAAAACAGTAGCCCATCATCGTTTAGTCTAATAAACTTAACTGTTACACACTGCCAGGGTATGTTTAAAAATGCACTGTATACAACATGAATATAGCATTTAGATTTCAAGACCATGTCACTAACATAATTTGCATACAATATTTTCTAAACAAAGTTGTTAAGGCAGACAAAAAATAAAGCACATCCTATCGACTTAATTTGATGAACTTTAAATAAATGGCCAACAAAATAACAGTGAATGAGTTTGCCTGCTCTGGGGAAAATAAACAAATACTGCTCTGCTGGAGAAGGGCTAAAATAATATTAATACGACTTCCAACAAACACTAACAAAGAAAAACACAATCAACAACTAAGTTTGTTCCCGGAGAAAGGAAGTGATGTTATAATACGAAACTCTGAAAATATATCACTTTACTGATTCTACTGGTGTTACAAAGCAATGGGCATACGGGCACACAGTGTCTTCTGGGAGTAGTAGTTTATCTGGTACACGCTGAACGGAGTTTCCAAACAGCAGACATGCAGAGGAAAACTACAACTCCCATAATCCATGCATATCAAAAACGCTGGCTGTGCATTTAACTTTGGTTTAATGGGACTAAACAGTCAAGGGATTTTCCATGCTATCAAGCAGCGACACAGTTTATTTTTTTGTCTACAATCCCAGGTGTTTTTTTATTTTCCTACTGTTTTTTTCTGGTCAAAATCTCCTTCCACTTCACTCATTATCTCACATACTTAGTAAAGCAGTGTTTGAGTTGCTCCTCCAATTAAAAACCAGGGATCAGACTGCATCATCTGTCATTGCTAGTACTGTACTGTGCAGGGTTATAGCAGATAGGAGTTTGTAATGGAGGCTTGTCTCTTCCTCTGGGGAAAAAAAAAAAAAAAAAAAAATCCCCTCCAATTAAAACCTGTGCTCAGATCACATGATCTGCTACTGCTAGTACTGTGGTTAATAGCAGATAGGAGTTTATAAGCTTGCCTGCATTCTCCACCATATATGGCAAACCCGGGGTAAGCTTGCCACTTTCAAGGACCTTTTCACTGTCTTCTGGTGCAAAAGAAGTAATCACACAACTGATAAGTTGTAAACAGGATGGTGCCTGTATATTTATTTACATGCAAAACAAAATAAATTCACAAAAGCCTAACTCCTCCAAGGAGTGCTTACTAAACCTTTCCCAAGTTCTATCTACAACTAGCTAAGCCGTTTACCAGTCACCCTAACCAATACTTTACAAGTATTAAACACATACCATTCCAGGTCTGAATCACACAGGTCTCTTCTCAGACCTTAGCCTTAACACAGACACTGACATGTCTTACAGACCTGCTCAAATGCACCTGCCTGCTTAATTACTGGCAGGTGTTTCTAATTAAATTAGAGCCAGGTGGAATTCATCCTGCTTCATTCCCGTGGCATTCTGGGCGATGTAGTCCCGAATATCATGGACTACACCTTTTCTCCCCATACTCGGCCCCTATATATATATATATATATATATATATATATATATATATATATATATATATATATATATACCGGTCAAAAGTTTTAGAACACCTCCATTTTTCCAGTTTTTATTGAAATTTACACAGTTTAATGTCTCAATGTACTCTGAAATTAAAGCATAGAACAAATAAACAATTGGAAATAAAAAAGAAATCATGGAATCGTTTTGTTTAACAAAATTTAATCTAAATTTTTGACTCATCAAAGTAGCACCTTTTGCAGATATAACAGCCGAACACACTCGTGGCATTCTTTCTACAATGGAAATCAAATATTGTTCGGAAAGTTCTTCCCAACACTGTTGCAGAAGTTCCCACAAATGTGTTGCACTTGTAGATTGCTTTGCTTTCACCCTTCTGTCCAGTTCATCCCAAACCAGCTCGATGG
Source organism: Acipenser ruthenus (assembly GCF_902713425.1). Classification (NCBI taxonomy): domain Eukaryota; kingdom Metazoa; phylum Chordata; class Actinopteri; order Acipenseriformes; family Acipenseridae; genus Acipenser; species Acipenser ruthenus. The sequence continues at coordinate 22,998,703 of NC_081195.1, forward strand.
GGTTTAAGTCTGGAGACTGTGCTGGCCATTCCATGACTTGAAGCCTACCGCCTTGTTCTTTTCTTCTAAGGTAGTTCTGACATAGCCTGGAGGTATGTTTTGGGTCATTATCTTGCTGTAGGATGAACCCCTGACCAACTAGGCGTATACCAGAGGGTATTGCATGGCGCTGCAAAATGCTGTGGTAGCAGTTTTGGTTCAGGGTGCCACTCACTCTGTGCAAGTCGCCGACTCTGGATCCAGCAAAAGAGCCCTAGACCATCACGCTTCCTCCTCCATGTTTGACAGTTGGTGTCACACACCGAGGAACCATCCTTTCGCCTACTCGACGGCGTACAAAAACCCTGCATGATGAACCGAAGATTTCAAATTTTAATTCATCGGTCCATAAGACCACCTTCCAGTCTTCAGTAGTCCACTGGCGGTGCTTCATGGCCCAGGCAAGCCTCTTTTTCTTATTTTGCCATCTTAGCAATGGCTTTCTTACTGCCACTCGACCTGTCAAACCTGCAGCTCGAAGTCTTCTCTTCACAGTTGAAACTGAGACTTGTTACTTCGACCAGTGTTAAGCTGTTGTCCTGTGAGCCACCTATCACGCAAGCTGTTGACTCTCAGAAACTTGTCTTCTGATTCTGTTGTGGCTTTGGGTCTGCCAGACCTCTTCCTGTCAGAGTTTCCTCCAGTTTCCAAGTGCCTTTTGATGGTGTAGGAAACTGTACTCACTGACACCTTGGCTTTCTTTGCAATTTCTCTAAAGGAAAGACCTACACTTCTAAGGGTTATAATGTTCTGTCTGTCTTCCTTTGTTAATTGCCTTTTTCTCGCCATTATGAGAGCAATATACTGCTTCCTACAGTACAATACTGTCCAAATAATGCTTAAGAGGGTTTAGTAACACAGTCTGTTCCAACACTGCTTTTATACAGACACAGGGTTTGTAAGTAATCAGCAAAAGTTGGGACACCTGTAGGAATTGTTAGCATCAACTTTCAAGGCTTAATTTATTTCCATTGCTGCAGAAGAGCTGTAAGTTGTTAACCCATTACTTGTTCCCTGAAAAAGGCCTTTTTGTATAACTCTGAAATGTACATTATTTTTCAGTTTTTGGTAACCTAAACTTTTTTTTTAACCTCTGGCAGTTTACCGCTTACCTTTGTACCATTGCAGGTTATTCACTGGACTTGAACTGCTTAAATTTCAATAGAAACTGGAAAAATGGGGGTGTTCTAAAACTTTTGACCGGTAGTGTATATATATATATATATATAAAATGAGCAGATAGAAAATGTTGATTCATGTAGTTAACCTCCCCTTTAATCAAACTGCTGCTGCGCCTTCCTTTTGCCTTACTGTGCTTGCGCGATCCACTTTTTCCCCAGATCATGGATCCGGTGTTAACCGGCACAAATTAACTACTGGCTACAACTGAGACACACATGTTATAGCATGTTTTTATGCTTTTCTAGCACCTCTCATTTTTAACGTTAATATGACATGTGCTGCACTTTTTGCACTTCCAATATTCACCAATACACTGTCCACAAAAAAAGACACACAAAAACCACCTAAATGGTGCCCAGTATAATATACCGCCATATTGGCTACATCTTTCCTGTTGTGTGATATTTCATATCATATTTACTGATGTATTAGAGAATCTGGTAAAGAGAAAGGGGGAAAAACAGAGTGAATAATATGAGGTTATATTTTGCATTCTGTTTATATTCAGTAGTGCACGAATGCAACGCATGCAAAAACTTGAAGATCAATACATTTTTTTATTGAGGATGACTGTAGATGCGTCAACTGTAGGCAGCAGTTTCTGCTTTCTGCTTTTCTCAGAGGAATCCTTCTTTAAACAAATGCTGGCCGCATCACACAGTTAACCCTTTAACTCCACAAGGAACTGAGCGGTTCTTCGTACGAATCATTTTTATTTGTGGGACACATATGTTCCATGTACCTTACCAGGGTGAAATGCATTACAGACCACCCATCAGTGTTTAAAATAAACTTTACCATTGGTGTATCTCTGTGTTGTCGTAATTGAAGCACTTTATTTTAAACAACCCTGTTTGTTTTGATTTACACATCATGGTTCATAAAGCACCTGGGAAATACATTTTACTTGAGAGGATTCTCCAGACAGAATGATTCTTATAGTTGGTATTAATATCCATTCTAGTTATGACCTACACTGCTGGCCACTTTATTAGAACCTCTACCTAATATCAGGTTGTGCCACCATTTGCCCTGATCACAGCCTTGACATGATGTGACTCCACAAGGTGCTGGAAGATGTCTTATTATTATTATTATTATTATTATTATTATTATTATTATTATTATTATTTGTTTATTTAGCAGATGCCTTTATCCAAGGCGACTTACAGAGACTAGGGTGTGTGAACTATGCATCAGCTGCAGAGTCACTTACAATTACGTCTCACCCGAAAGACGGAGCACAAGGAGGTTAAGTGACTTGCTCAGGGTCACACAATGAGTCAGTGGCTGAGGTGGGATTTGAACCGGGGACCTCCTGGTTACAAGCCCTTTTCTTTAACCACTGGACCACACAGCCTCGTTAATCCATTCAGTCATGAATACTTCATGCATTCGGTGCAGAAAGGTAGTTCATTCTAAACATGCTCAGTTGGATTGAGATCCAGGGATTGTGTTGAACATGGAAGATTCCTGAAATATTTTCCATGCTCCTCAAAACGTTTCTGCAGAGTTGTGGTGGATGAATGCATTATATCATCTATATTTTACTAATATTTCCTGATTAATATCCAGTTCTGTGTGTTCTTTTCATTATTTACTGTTATTTTTGCTCAGAGCCTTATTTACCATGCTTACTAACTATTCTATAAATCAAGCAAACAAACTAAAACTCTTTCAATCACTTCTAAAAATACTTACTGGCGGCTGTTCAGTCCTGGCACTTAGTATTCTCCAGACAAGCTCCAAGTCATGTAAAGCTAGATTTAGAAGGAAAAAAGGACTCAATATGGGATCAGGATGATTGCAAACACCATAAATTAGTAAAGAGTATGTAAAAAAGAAATTAAAATGGCTCTGAAGCTACTTAATCTTTTAAAACACGAACACACACACACCCCTGTGTATACCTCTTTAGCTAACTTCTTCATTAAAATGAGGTTCTCTGAAGCTTGTACATTATACGTGTAACAACATGAAGGAAATGAAGAAGTTGGAGAGGGACCGCCTGAGGCAAATGAACCAAAGGTTACAATTATTCCTGATTTTTTTAATAGGGATTACTCTGCACCAGTCAGGGAGCCCACCTTCTAAGTTTCTTCGGATATCTTGTTTTCCGCTGGGGCTTGCATAAGTCTTCTTGTACTGTAATATACAAAAATTGAACTCTCACAGTTGCTTGACTTCAGAAAGGAATTGCATTCTGTTGAGGAAGATGAGGGCAAAATGTCACTTCCGTACCAAGGAAAGGATGTAATTTGAGCTTTTGTAAGGTTTGCACACATTCCTCAACAGTAGATTGACTGCTGCATTTTTCAAGATGAGTTGTAATGTGAATATATTTTAGCTACAGTCTAGGACTGCACTAGGTTTCAGCAAGTGCTGCACTTCCTTGGTCATTTTCCCCACCCCTTCAACATCTTATTACCTGTCATTAGCCAAGTAGCTACTCCCCTATAGACTGACCTGCTTTCAGCCAGTAACATGCTTTGACCCCCAAAATCGGATCTGAGGTTAGAGAGAAGGAGGTAAACTAAAAAACACAACCCAGACAGCAAATAGGTTGACATTCCCCTGACTTGAATATTACTGGTTGCTGCCACTGATAGAAGGTAACCATGAATGTAAGAATTGCTAGTGTAACGGGCAGTGTTGTGTGATACTCTACCGTTATGGATTCTGTCCCCAGTCGGTGAGATGAGATGAGGTTAAAAGCTGTAAAACCACGAATGCAGACGAGCCCGGCTCTTTTGCATTGTAGTTAAGACACTTGCTTGCGGTGCGCAGGGTCACCAGTTCATACCAGCCCTGTTACATTAGTCCAATCTCTGCTTAATGGTTGCTAAGACAGTTTCAGGTGAAACTTTGCATAGCTTTATATTTTCTGTTCTGTGACAGGTGTCACTTTGAGGACTGTTTTCAACACAACTTTCAGTTTTGCTGCTTCTTATGGCCTTGATCAAGTCTTCATCTTTTTTTCTTCTTTCAACTTGTTAAGCCAGTATAACACCAAGCAACTTATTCCTTTTAATGTTATACATTATATTCACCCCTACCCAGGGATATTTAACTGGGGCTTTTTTAAAAAAAAAAAAAAATCTATTTAGAAATTCAATTATTTTTTGCTTTGGTTCCCTTGCTCTTGTTTCCTTACAGTTGAATTCCTGCCACATAGTCTTTCCATTCACCCAACTGAACATTGCGAATCAGCTCACATAACATTAAGCCAGCAATTGAAGTAAAGCAAAAAATGGATAGCATCTGGTGAGCAAATTCACCTGGAGGTAATGAACGCAACACTGGGACATTCAAAGCTCTCGCACACATAGCAAGATGTGCAGAGCAGGACCAAAAGTTCAGTTGATCACACAGCCTGTACTGTTCGCACATTTGTTCCTTAATAGCTTTTTCCTGGAAGTAATAAAAAATAAAGAAAAAGTGACAAAATCAAGCCTGAGGCCTTTGAAAGCATAAAGTAAATGATTAATTTAGTAATGCATCCTTTACAATTCACAGTTATATGGATTTAGGATTTACTTCAATAGCGTGTTAGCTTCAGGGGAATTAAAAATGTGTTGATTTAATCTAAATAAATATAAGCTCCATAGTGGCACCTGTAATTGCATGCGTCTGTACATTTTCTCTCCTGTGTTAAAAGTAATTGAATCGTGCCCTTTATGTTAAACGTGAAGAGACAAAATGAGCAATGTGCCAATTCTTCTAGATAGTATATTTCATGATCTCGTACCCAGTTTGTCATTTTCACATTTGGCACAAACAGTGAGAATCTGGTGTGAACTAAACTGAAAATGTTTTAATGAAAAATGTGATTGGTGGGGTAACTCTAAGCAATCTATTCAGATTCTCTGCACAAATGTTGTATTAAATTCAAATTAACATCAGAGAGCAGGCACATCTTTTTCAAGTTGATTTGACACAGATTATAAACTTTTGTCCAGATCAATCTTACTTGTTTCAACAGTAACCATGATTTAGGATTGTGATGCTACCTTAAAGTTTAGCATTTAAATGCACATGGCTTGCCTCAACATAGACCCAAACGCCCCCAGCCTGTCATTCTGTTCTGGGCCAGAGAATGGTGCTAAATTGTGAAGTAAAGGCACAATATGAAAGAATGATCAATTAGCTTCATAATTTAGAATTGAATTTAGGTTTGAGCATGCTTGAAGTGGTATAATAGAAATGCATTATGAAAAAGGAACCTGGAATTCAATGCTGAAAAGTGGATGACAAAACCCTAAAGTGATTTTAAAATTATGGATAATGTCATTCTTTTTTAAACGAAATAAAGTTTGGTAACACTTTACGTTGTATGTCTCATTAATGTGTATTTACATAATAGTTACTAAGTAAATACATGTGTACTTGCACATAATTACTATGTACTTAACTTGTAAATCTTTTTGCATGGTATATAGCTACACAATTGTATCAAGAAAAGGGTTAGGGTTATATCATGCAAAAAAAGTACATATTAGGTACCTTGTAACTATGCCTAATAACATTGTAATTATGTGTAAGTACACATGCATTTACGAAGTTACTACACAGTAATGGGAGACACCTTTGTTTTCTGCAAGGAGAAAAAAATATATTAAAAAAATACAATTTAAATCTTAATGGCCAGTTTGATATTTTTTTGATAGTTTTTTTTTTTTTTAAATGTATGGATTTCTTTTTTTGGTGAAAAACATTGTGCATTTCAATTGAATTAAGTTGAGATTTTTTTTAAGACAAAAAAACGGATATATTTTAATTTAAGGAAAAATTACCAGTAAATGGCACATGTACCTGGGGTGTTTGTGTGTGTTTTATTTGTGCACATCTGATGACAAGTGCTTTTTTATGAAAATGCATGTTCTATTATTTTATGTCTGATTTGTGTGGCTTGCATGGGTGGCTGATCTCTGTTAGGCTGAACATCTGGGTCCTCCAAAGCAAGCATTTGTCTTCTGTTCCTCTGCAAAATGTGTGTGACATTTCTTATTATTGCTATGTTGTGCAACACACCAGAATGATTTTGCAACATTTTTCTGGTGCGTATTGTAGGCTTCTGTTCTCTTTTTTTAGGCAACCAAAGTGGTTTTTAAGCATACCCTGGGTACATTCTATTTTGCTTTGTGTTTTTTCTATGTGCCTCCTTATATCTTTCCTCAGCTCTTTTTTTAGGACCAGTCAGTCAGAAGCCACATCTTCAAAGGCAACAGATAACATACAACACGCTGCAGAATTGTTAAGTTACAGATACATAAGTAATTAAATATAACAATATGCTAATAATGTCACCAAGTAGAAAGCAATCCATGATTCCTCCACTCTCAAACATTCTTCGAGTTTCACTCTGTTGTAAAATGAAAGAATCATGACACGATCTGGGGAAACGAGCAAATACATTTGTGATACGAGCATCACAGATAAACTGGACATTTTAAGAAGTGGAATTGTTCCTGTTTCTAAAAACAGCTTGTGAACAGGATGTGAGTGGTGATAATAAAGGCAATGTCCAGACCAGAGTTCTCCCAAAAACGTCTGTGTTTTTAATTTCAATAATTGCAATAAATAATAATAATAAACCCCCCCCCTTTTCCCAGCGATGGTATCGGGGGGACACGGCAGGGTTACAGTCCTTAATAACAAAAGAATGACACTCCTGAACCACAATCCTCCGTGCACGAAACTGTGCTCTTTCTTCCGGGGTCGTGGTGAGTGCTGGTGCTGTGCTGTGTTGTGCTGTGAGGGACGTGCTCCGGGTCTAATGCTGGCTCCGCGGCTGCAGCTCCCGACTCTCACTCCTCCTCTGATAACGACACAAAAAAACAATAACAAACACACAGGCTCCGGCTGAATATCGTCATCAGCGCAAGGGGCGTACTAACGTAGCTGCTTCCCCTTTTGTACCCAGAACCTCATCCCTGCAAGCAACCCGTTGCCATGGTTTCTCCACTAGGGGCTCGCCCCGCAGCTGATTGCAATGGAATCCTTCCAGGTACATGCAACTACGCGCTCCCCCTAATATGGTCACCTTCCGGTTTCTGCCTACCGTCAAGGCAGTCCATCTAGGAGGAAGCATACGATCCACCTTACCAAGCGCCTTCTTTGGTCGGGAGGGAGATTTACAGTTTGAATTCTTTCTCTCTCTGTCACACATCTCACCCCTCAGAGTGATGCCGAAGGCACACTCGGCCAATTCTAAGTTCCCCAATGGGCCCCCCTCCCTTGAAAAAAAATCTGCATTTTGATGCTCCTTACCCGCACGATGTTTCACTGTATAGTGGAAGGGTTGCAGCGCCAGATACCACCGAGTTATCCGAGCGTTATTGTCCTTCATCGTATGCAAACCACCTTAAAGGAGCATGATCAGTGACAAGAGTGAAAGAACGCCCCAGCAAGTAATAACGAAGGGCATGAGTGGCCCATTTGATGGCCAAACACTCCTTCTCAATGACGGAGTAGTTAATCTCCCGTGGAGCCAATTTTTTGCTCATGTAAATAATCGGGTGTTCTACCCCGTCAACTTGCTGGGACAGGACCGCCCCCAGACCAATCTGGGAGGCATCGGTCTGGAGGATGAACTCCTTACTGAAATCTGGTGAAATAAGTGCTGGGGCCTGGCATAGTCTCCTCTTAATCGTGTCAAAGGCCCCCTGACACTCCCCTGTCCACTTAACTATTTTTGGAGCCGTCTTTTTGGTGAGCTCTACCAAGGGGTTAACTATGGTGGCATACTCGGGGATAAAGCGGCGATAATAGCCTGCTAACCCCAATAGTGATCTCACCTGCGGTTTGGTTCTCGGGATCGCCGTCTCCACTAGAGCCTGGACTTTAGAAGCGATCGGCTTTTACCCGCCCATTACCCATAAGGAAGCCAAGATACTGGGTTTCTTGTTTTGCCGAATGCACACTTGCCCAGGTTAGCCGTCAGCCCCGCCTCCCTCAGAGACTGTAGGACGGCCGAAAGTCTAATAATATGCTCTCTCCAGGTAGAGCTGAAAATCACCACGTCATCAATGTATGCAGCGGCATACTGCTGATGGGGCGCTAGGACCTGGTCCATCAGTCTCTGAAAGGTGGCCGGGGCTCCATGCAACCCAAAGGGCATGGTCTGGAAATGGAACAAGCCACCCGGGGTAGAGAAAGCAGTTTTCTCTTGCGAACTCTGGGTTAGTGGAATTTGCCAGTATCCCTTCGTCAGATCCAAAGTCGAAATCAACCGCGCTCCTCCCAGTCGGTCGAGGAGCTCGTCTACCCGAGGCATGGGATATGCATCAAACTTGGAGATGGCATTAACCTTTCTGAAATCCACGCAGAAACCGAGTGGAGCCGTCCTTCTTAGGCACCATCACTATCGGGCTGCTCCACTCGCTCCGGGAAGGCTCAATGACTCCAAGCTCGAGCATATCCCTCACCTCCCGGCCAACGGCACCCCTGCGACTCTCCGGGATTCGATACGGTCTCTCTCGAACCCTGACACCTGCGGGAGTAATAATAGCATGTTCAATCATATTAGTTCTGCCAGGCAAGTCAGAAAAAACATCACCAAATTGTTTCACTAACCCACGGAGTTCACACTTCTGATCAGGAAGTAACTGTTCCCCCATCGGAATGTTAACTGTAGCTGGTGTACTGACAGAGGGACCAAAATCCTCTTCTATACTGTCATTGGCTATAAACAGGGCCTCCCTTTCATTGTAGGGTTTTAATAAATTAATATGGTAAATTTCAGTTTTGTTCCGGCGATCGGGTTGTCTGATTTCGTAGTTTACATTACCAATTGCCCGCATCACCTCATATGGTCCCTGCCACTTAGCGTATAGTTTAGACTCCGAAGTGGGAAGTAGCAGCAGTACCTTATCTCCTGGCCGAAAAGTCCGAATCCGTGCTTGTTTATTGTACTGCTGCTCTTGCCGATGCTGAGCCTGTTTTAAGTTCTCGTGTGCCAAATGACCAACCAATTGCAGGCGATCTCTCAACATAATTACATATTTCACTATGTTTTTAGCATCTTTATTTTGCTCCTCCCATCCTTCCTTTACAAGATCAAGGACCCCTCGTGGCTGTCTCCCGTACAGCAGCTCAAAGGGAGAAAACCCGGTCGAGCTCTGAGGCACCTCTCTCACTGCAAACATCAGGTAGGGAAGGAGTTTAGCCCAATGTTTTTGCTCCTGGTTGACAAACCGCCTCAGCATCTGCTTCAATGTCTGATTAAAACGTTCCACCAAACCATCCGATTGCGGGTGATAAACGGAGGTCCGAATGGATCGAATTTGTAATAATTTATACAGTTCCTTTAAACACCGTGACATAAAATTAGTTCCGTGATCAGTCAGAATTTCTTTGGGGATCCCTACTCTCGCTATGATCTGCACTAACTCTTTTGCAATCGCTAATGCACTAGTGGACCTCAATGGTACTGCCTCTGGATATCTGGTCGCGTAGTCCACCACTACTAAAATATGCGTATATCCACAGTCAGACTGGCTCAATGGGCCCACTATGTCCATTGCAATGCGTTCAAAGGGGATATTGATCAGGGGCAGTGGAACCAATGGGGCCGGGCGAACCCGCCCCGGCGCTACCTGTTGGCACTCTCTACAGGTTGCCACATACCGCTTCACCTCACTGTACACTCCCGCCCAGTAAAATCGAGCCAATATTCGTTCCTGAGTCTTTTCGCTACCTAAGTGGCCCGAACAAGGGACATCATGAGCCAACCGCATGATCTCATGTCGAAAAGACTGAGGAACGAGTAACTGTGTTACAGTCTGCCCTGTGCTCGGGGCTCGGGATACTCTATACAGCAAATGCCCAAGCACAATGTGGTGAGGGTATGTGAGCGGCCGATTGCCATCTACTTCCTTCCCCTCGATAGACCGAACCTGCCCCCAGAGGTTAGCCAGCGTAGGATCATTTTTTTGCTCGTACGCTAGATCAACATCTCGGTCCCAGACTTTCGGTATATCGAGCGGGGATATGGTAGCCTCAGCACTAGGGGTCTCAGTAACTCGGCCCGGTCGGTCACACTGGATCCCAATTCCCTTTCCCTGGCGTTTATCAGACGTGGAGGAGTCTCCTACCAAACCCCAACCTCGTGTCATTGATGCGCCCTCCCATTTTTCCACCCTTCTCTCTCGTTTAGTTTTTTTTTGGGCGGAACCGAGAGGGGAACAGATCAGCATGCAGCGGAAAAATATCTCCAATAGTTTCCCCCGCTGCTCCTATGGTCTTACCGGAGACTGGCTCTACCTTTTGGTTTATAATTGTTTCGAAACATGGCCAGTCTCGACCTAAAATAACAGGGTATGGCAACCTTTTTGCCACCGCCACAATTACACGGCGGGTGTGACTACCAATGGTCACATCTAATTTAGTGAGGGGGGTAGTCCTTGTTATCTCCATGGATACAGGAGATGACCACTAACCCACGTGACCACCAAGGTACCCCTTCTAAGAGAGTTTCCGAAATCAAGGTCTGACCACACCCAGAGTCCACTAATGCGTGGGTGCTCACATTACCAACCCGCACATCAACAATACAAGGTCCCTCCCAATCATTACCCCTGGACTTACCTGTCGCCGGTACCAAATAATGCGAAGCCGCACCACACTCCATTGCTGAGGGGCAATTCCGGGCAAGGTGGCCGACCCCATGGCACCGGTAACATTCCAGAGGGAGAGGCGCCCACGGAGCCTGATTGTCCCGCTGCCGACCTGACAGCGGGGAGGGGGCCCCTGTTCTACCCCAGCTGGGGGTTGACCTCGGCCTCCAGTGTTGTGGAGCGAGGCCACCCGTTGGGGAACGTGAGGGTGCTGGTCCAGACGTGAAGGGTGTGTGTGGGTGAAGGGGCCCAGGCCTTGGGCCCGCCATCCTGGGTCTGATGAAGGTCGGCGTGGGATGTATCGGGGTGGGCAGCGGTGTGGGCATAGAGTCCTCGTACCCCTCAGCCAACCTGACTGCGGCGTCCAGCGTGGTGGGCCGGTGCCGGCTGACCCAATTACTGGCTTCTGGCCCCAGCAACTGTATAAATTGTTCAATGGTGACAATCTCAGCCACCTCCTCTGCTGTGCGTTCACCAGGGCAGAGCCACCGGGTCACCTGGTCCACCAACTGCTGGGCCATTACTCGGGGTCGGACTCCTTCGGGGCGTTGGTACTCCCGGAACCGGCGGCGGTGCGTCTCCTCCGTGATGTCCAGTCGCTGAAGGATGGCTTTCTTTACCACATCATAATCCATGGCTTGTTCATGGGTTAAAGCGTGGTAGGCTGCCTGGGCTTCCCCGATCAGATTGGGTCCCAGCTGGGTAGCCCACCACTCCCGAGGCCATAGGGCTGCTGTCGCCTGCCTTTCAAAGGATGTTAAATAGGCCTTGGGATCATCCTCCAGCGACATCTTCACCACTTTAGGTTTCGGAGGCGCTACTGCTGGTTCGGCCACCGGTTCCCTCCTCTGGTTGGCCGCGAGGAACATGGCATTCATCCTCTCCATCACCGCTGCCAAGGTCTCTTCATGCCTCCGTGCCTGAGCCTCCATCATGGTGTTCAGTGCTGCAGGGTCCATTGTAAAATCCCGTTTCTGACACCACTTGTGAACAGGATGTGAGTGGTGATAATAAAGGCAATGTCCAGACCAGAGTTCTCCCAAAAACGTCTGTGTTTTTAATTTCAATAATTGCAATAAATAATAATAATAAACCCCCCCCCCCCTTTTCCCAGCGATGGTATCGGGGGGACACGGCAGGGTTACAGTCCTTAATAACAAAAGAATGACACTCCTGAACCACAATCCTCCGTGCACGAAACTGTGCTCTTTCTTCCGGGGTCGTGGTGAGTGCTGGTGCTGTGCTGTGTTGTGCTGTGAGGGACGTGCTCCGGGTCTAATGCTGGCTCCGCGGCTGCAGCTCCCGACTCTCACTCCTCCTCTGATAACGACACAAAAAAACAATAACAAACACACAGGCTCCGGCTGAATATCGTCATCAGCGCAAGGGGCGTACTAACGTAGCTGCTTCCCCTTTTGTACCCAGAACCTCATCCCTGCAAGCAACCCGTTGCCATGGTTTCTCCACTAGGGGCTCGCCCCGCAGCTGATTGCAATGGAATCCTTCCAGGTACATGCAACTACGCGCTCCCCCTAATATGGTCACCTTCCGGTTTCTGCCTACCGTCAAGGCAGTCCATCTAGGAGGAAGCATACGATCCACCTTACCAAGCGCCTTCTTTGGTCGGGAGGGAGATTTACAGTTTGAATTCTTTCTCTCTCTGTCACACAGCTGCAGGAGGTTTTATTACTACATGTGTACAATCAGTTGGTCCAGTTATCTGAGGCATTCCAGCATCTTGATAAAAATCTAATTTAATTTGCTGTTGCTCAGCCACTGATAGTGGGAATCTAATAAAAGCCAGAGCTCTTTGTATCAAGGCTTCAGTTACATCATTAATGATCTTGCATACTGAAGACTGGGATATTCCCTGCCTTGCAGCATTAAACATCTGTGCTAGCCCATAGCCATAAAAATGTTTGGTCAAAACTGGAATTGGGTTTGTTCTGTTGGGGGAAGCTTCCAAATCCACCTTAAGTAATTCACAGAGATCATAAAGGGTTTGCTTATCAAACCGATACTGCCTCAAAACTTGTTATTTGGTGGCATCCATAAAGGTGAACTGTAACAAAAAAAAACATTGAAATTGTGATAATTGGCCTTAACAAGCTTGAAAAATCACTTCATAAGTTTAGTAAAATGTAAATTTACTCTAAAACATACATTTACTTGATGTGAGCAGGCAGTTAGTAAAGTACATTTACTCAAAAAAAAAATGAACATACCTTGGAAAATTGTAAAGATGTGTACATTTATTCTAAAAAACAGCCCTTATGAGTAAACATCTTTACTAACGTTGGAAAATCAGGCCCATAATGTAAAGTGTTACTTGAAGTTCTTGATAAAGATACCAAGGTCAGAAAATCCAAATGAGAGAGATTTGAAAAGATGAATAAATAAATAAAGGAGTGATATTTGGAGATTAAATGCGTTGTCATTTCCTTCTCCGCATGAGAGACTATTAAAATCCATGGCAATTATTTATTTATTTATTTATTTATTTATTTATTTTTTGACATGTCTGAAATACTACAGGGAAATATTACAGGGGATTATGACCGCAATTGAAATTAATTCATGCTTCTGTAGAATATATATTCTGTATTGGTAACATGTTGTCTTTTTTCTCTTTGCTTTACCCTTTGCATGCTGTGCTTCAGGGATACCCCCCCCCCCCCCCCTAAAGAGTCTACTCTTGCTGGTAAATAGGCCTCTGGCAGGAATAATTAGACAAAAAAAAAAACATTAAGGGGAAGAGATGAAAGTACATGGAGCTAATAAATGATTCCTGTAAATCTTACCTGACATGTATTATCTTGGTTGCATAGATCTGACCTTTTCATATTTTAGATGCACGCTTTACGTTAAAGTGAATATGATTTCCGACGTTGAAAATGCACAAGAATTCAAGCTCTTGTAAACTGAAGAACAATTCAGAATGTTTAGGTTTTATACTATGACGACTCTTAAGAATATAGTTTTTAAAATCTGTATACAGCAGTGTACGAATGTATTAGAACATCCCATTGCTTCTGTTTTAATTGGTTGTGCATATGAAATCAAACCACTGGAACTCTTGGAAAATTGTAAAAATAGGCAAATTAGTCATTGTCTCATGTAATAGATTACTTTAATATGCCACACGTGCAACTAATTTAAAACAGTAAGAGAAAAGGAACACATAGCCATAAATGGTAAAATGCATGAGACCTTTTAGAAGTTGTTTAAGATGCCTAATTAAAGCACAACATGCTCTAACATTTTCACACACGAGTGTCTATTGTTTCTACATCATTGATTACTGACCAAAAGATTACAATTCTCACACCCATTTATATAGGTTATATAAAGAATATAAATGAAAACTCCTGAGGTGTTCCAATACATTTGCACACTACTGTATTTATCAAGAATACTAATAAAAAACAAAACTGCCATTATCTCCTTTACAGAAACTTTCAGAAGTTTGATGCCAGATCACATTTACTTGACCTCTTAGTAGAATTTAAAGGTGAAACAACTTCAGGAGTAATATATGTTTGGCTGTCATAGGTAAAATTCCTATCTTGTATGTAGACCCTTGTTCTCCACACAATTTTTTGAGTGAAAGAAAAATGAAAAAGCTTATGTTATGTATCAAGCAAAGTAGGTGCACCATTTACTCCTTACATTAACCTTCATGTCTGTGTGTTGATTGTTTATTAGTTTTATTTTCTATTCCCTGAAAAAAAAAGCATTTTAGTGTGAAGGCGCTATGATCTTGATAGAAGAAAAAAGTGCCTTGGTTGCAATTTGTCTGCTAATGGTTATTAGTGCATGTTGTGCACCTTCCTACCTAACTATCTTCCTTGTTAAATAAGTCCCCCATTACTCGTTAGGATTCTGTGCATGGTATTTTTTTTTTGCTTCTAAGTCTTTTGTCTCAAGTGTTGCATGCATTTAGAATACATAACCTGTCAATATTAAAAAATGCAGCTTCTGCTTAATATCTACTCTGTATCTCGTATTGTTTAATATTTAATAGTGTGTTCCAATTATATTAAGTAGTTTCTTAGTGGTGCATTAGTTTACGTGTCAGCCGTTAACATGGTACGGCATTACCAGTAATGACAATCCAGTGGGTTTGGAATAAATATTAAACAGTGGTGCTGAAAAGGCAGCACCTTGATATGGTATCATTCTATAGTGTGCATTGGTTAGTTCCGCCCACAGTCGTGCCTTTACGAGGTGAACCCTGAAATGTTTACTTTGTCACTGTATTTGGCATTTAATATTGGGTATCTAAGTAAACCGTCAATTTAGTAGGGCTTTTTAACAGCGGTTTATGGTACAGTAGCTTTTTCACATTCTTTCTGATGTTCCGTGATAGTGCTTTCAATCTATCTCTGTATCCTAAGCCAATAGTACACAGCAGAGAGAGCCCTTACTATTTATCTAAATGAAAGTTTGACAACCCTAATGCTACCATCAAATAAAATCAGTCACCTTTGCATTCCTAACTAAACAGCTGCAGCCTCCCAGTCGTGTTGGATCTTGGGCCTTCACCCAGTTCAATGAAGATGAGCAATCAATTGTCTGGAAATACGTTCCAAAGGGACATTTTTCAGAGGATAATGATGTTGCACGTTTCTGGGGATAATGGTGTTTCAGACACTGGATATTTAGTTTATAACATGTTTTCTGTGTCTATGAGATCTCTGTTGCCTAGCTGTACGTGACATTTCACCAGTTTTAATAACGCTTCAAAATAACATTGGTAGCCTAATGGCATTGCAGCTTTTCCTGGTCTATAGATCATCCTATGTGGATACCTAATACATATATATAATAGGCCTGCCAGTGACATTCATCCCCTGCCACAGCTATCAAGAGCATGAAACAGAAGATCATATGACCTACATTGACTATGTAAAAAAACATGTAAGGATTGAGATCCAGATAGACAAATGCCTCCATATACACCCAAACCAAGTTTCATCACAATGTAATAAGCGTGTGTCTGGTTATACCACCTCGCCAGGTTTGAAATTGCTGGCTGTGAGCACCCAAGATGCGAGCCACAGTACGCTGCCCTAGTCTAGCCTCCAACATGCCGTTTGCACGAAAGCGCTGCTCTCTTGACAGACGTGGCATATTGTTTTTTTTCTGTGATTTTCTTTATTGCTTTTATTCAAGCTTGCGATTCAACAGCTGAAATCACTCCATATCTAGTGTCCAATCAACTGTCTCACTCATGAGGTGATTAAGTGCATATGCTTCAGTCATAGTCACTCAAGCATGTCGTGGTCAAGGATGAATGAGTGATTAAAAAGAAACCAAAAACATTTCGTCAATATCCATCTTTATATACCTTATTTTTATCAAAAATAAATGTTATAATAGTGCTAAATTTATTTTTATGCTCTCTATATATACTGTGTAATATATATATATATATATATATATATATATATATATATATATATATATATATATATATATATATATATATATATATATATATATATATAATTACACACACACACACTCATACACATTCAGATATAAGTTTTATCTCTTCCATATGGAAATCTTACTTGGTCTCCAGGGATAGCTCTGTACATTTTCAGTTTAAAGGCTTACCTTTTGCTTTCTTGACATCTGTGGAGTGTTTCTGAAGAGCTACCCCCCAGGCAGACTACAGGACACAGAGAACTCGATTTGGGAGCAGCAAGTCCATCTGCTTGTGACATTTTCAGCCTGTCAGTTGCCCAGCTCTGATTTTACAGATTTTGTTTGTTGCCCTGGGCCACATGGCGTGCGGTTTCAGGAATGTCACAACTTGTCATGTTGCTTTTGAAGATCACTTCTGACTAGCTAGCAAGACATGGTGACTGTGTCCTCTAAGTTTCCAAAACTTATATATATATGTTTTTTTTTTTATCCCTGTGGCAAAGTAACATTAAATCAAACTTGAATTAGTTTAGGTTTGTGTAATAAGTCAATGATTTATTGTTCCTTCCACATGCCCCATGTAATATATATATATATATATATATATATATATATATATATATATATATATATATATATGAAATCTATTCATATTTCTGCTAGCTTGTTTTATTTCAAATAGCAATTCTGCGTTTGATGCTTTTTGTGCAAGACAACTTAGTTTTAACCGATCCACATAGGTCAAACTTGAAGATGAGAAATCAAGAATTTCACAGTAGTTAACGACTGTCTTACTGCCAGACAATCCCGGCTTTTATGATAAATTACACTGCTAAAAGTGCAGCCAGAAGAAGTGACACGAACAGCAAATGAGTCAGGGAGACATTGTTACTCTATCTCTCATCCTGCCTTGTATTTACCCAATAATGTGTTATACACAGTTGGGGGATTTGGAAGAAATGTTTGCTAGGAATAACCATATTATAAGAATTTATTTTATTTTATACAGAAGACATCTTTTAGAGCACTAAAGAAATAATGCTTTCTACCAATGTCTCTACTTACAATAGCAGGCCATTATCATGTTGCTTCATTTCTTTGTTATTTCACTTCACTTTAAACAGAAAATGTATTTTTATTTGAGTGCCCAATTATTTTACTACTGTTCTCCATATTTTGAATGACCAATGTATGTTCCTTCACTGCAGCAATTGCCCAGAACAGCTCAGGAGAACTGAAGATCAGTGGGCGTCCTTCAATCCCAACACCAAGCCAATCTTGTCTTTACACCCAGGAGCGCCACAGCATTTCTCCGCATTTTCAATCGGAAAAGGATTTAGGTGACCCAGGTCCTCAAACCATATTTGAAGAATTCAATTAAATCAGTAAAGGTTTACATGATCAGAGCTCCAAATATGATTGCTTAGAAGTTTAATTCAAACGCAATTTCACTTGCCTGGAAACAATAACTGTTTTTATTATTTTTTTTTTAATTGGCTAGACATTTGTCTGGTTGATATAGTAACTGTTTGATAGTGTTACTATTTATCAAATGTTTCCCATGTGGTTACACATTTGTAATTCTTGACATTTTAGAACAGTTTGTGTGAGCTCTATGGAGTTTGAAAAGCTGCCTTGCAAAAACTTTGTAAAAAAAAATAAAATAGATACACATACAGTGCCTTGCGAAAGTATTCGGCCCCCTTGAACTTTGCGACCTTTTGCCACATTTCAGGCTTCAAACATATACTGTCTTTTGATTCTGTGTACCCAAAGACTTGTAATTCAAAGTTTTAAAAATGACTGTTTGGTATTGTGTTCTAAACCAGCAGACACTATACTGTAAATTGAATCAAAGAATCCCTGCTCCAGGCTCAGCTAGCTTTTTGGAAACCCAAGAGTGATTAGCTGGAGTAAATGTAGTAAAATTAAAAATGGAAACATTGGATATTTGCTTTAAAACATCGGCCATGTCTTTGAAGAGTAAGTGGAGCCGCTGGCAGACTGAATCTCTTTGAGGTAAATTCATTGCAGAAGGTTTATTGGATCCATCTACATTATTAACATTATTTTAAACTACCTGAGTAGAAAAGTGGAATTTGACCTCAGAAACTGGTTGTCGACGTGATTGTGACTGTCCTGGTTTGGCTTGGGCTGTGGTGGTTTGACTCATCACTGTTTGATGTATGCTAACATGGATCTTTTACCATTGCAGTTTAGAAGACAGTCTCATTTTGCCTTTTTGGTTTTCAAATGTAGACATGTTGATGGTCGAAGATACTTACAACCCATGTCAGCAAGTGAAGTTAATGAGCGTTGTATTTGAAGGAACACTGAATGCAACCAATATTTGTCTTATGAGAACAAAGATAGGCCAGACGTCTTGTATGTACAGAGCTCCTGGATTTTGGAATCAGTTGACTTTCAAAATGCATCTTCATTGGGTAAATGTAAACATTGTATTCATAATTAATTTCTTACTTAAAGTATATGCAATCACTGATCAAAGTTTTGCATCACCTAGAATTTTAGGATTGAGACATAACATATATATACAGTAGATAGGAAACTTAACATGGTACAATTTGAAAGAAGACTATTCGGTACAGGCACTTAATATTCTACAAATGAGCTGAAATGCAAATAAAGTTGGATAAAAATGACAATATCGAAGCAACAGTACCCCTAATCACTGCAAATTATTGAAATATCATAAAATAATAAGAGAAATGTAAAAAAAGGAATTCAAATTACATTAATGCTACTTACTCTTTAAAAATCAATATTCCATCAATCCTGCTTGTGCTGTGCTAAGTGTATATATGTAAATTGCTGAAATTAATGCATTAATTAGCCCACTCCTTTCTTTAAATTCCTCACCTGTTTTTCCAGCAATCACTGATTGTACAATAGTTCAGTAGAAGCCTCCTTTTGTCAATCTCTATTGAAATGAGTGGGCTTAAGGCTGTCATTCATCCCAGTACAGATCACATCATGACTCATGCATGAGCATATTATTGTCAGTAAACATTACTGGCACAGAGGGGTAAGGAACAGTTAAAAGCAGCATCACAGTTGCTTATTGGGTAGAAGTCTGGCAAAATAGGCATTTAAAGAAAGAGAGGGCGGGGGGCAGGAGACGGAGGTGGGTGGAACTCAAATATTGTAGTAGTTAGTTAATTGATTTCATTGGTGAGATTTTTGATATACAATCTATTACAGTTAAAGTAACCAGTTTAATAATGTAGAACACAAGACCACTGTAAACTTGTATAATTGGAATATATCAGTATTATACAATAACTTGCTTGCATCTAAACTTTATAATTTATTTTATTTCCCACAGTGTAGAAGGGGTGGAAATTAGTTATATAGCTGTTAACCTGTACCTTGTAAGCCACAGCTGGATTTTAGTTAAGAATTTTACAGCCCTGGGGGCTATAAAATGCTCTAACAAAATGATCCAGGATATAGGTTTATCAAATTGATGCTTAAGGTCTTCACTAAATTACAGTACAATGAAAATATATAATATGCCCTGCCTGGCTTTAATAATTGGATAATGCTAGTTGATTATTCATCCAAATAAATATATATTGATCTTGTCTAACTAGGCATTGTAGTTGGGTATGTTGGATATTATCAGTTTTCCTTTGGGGAATACAGTGGTAACACAAATGGAACGACAAAATGAATGCAAAATTGGTCTGTTAACCAAAGGAAAAGGAACTGGTGCTTAACTCTGAAAGCATGCTCTTAATAACTTTTTAAAATCTGATTACAATCAGTTGTTTTGTACCGGTAAGTGTTAGGGCATGTAATATGGGTCCAAACCAGCGATCGTGCACACCGCAAGTGAACATCTTAACCACTTTTTAAATATAGTTTTACCGACAGTGCTCGGAATCTGTAATGGCAGTGCATCACTCAACACTGTTCTATGAAATCTGGGTCACAGCATCTGTGACAAAAGTGTTCTGTAACAATAGAATTAGGATGCGACATCCTAACTGGTGTGTGTCACTTCCTGTTCATCAGAGAAGTCGGCCCTCCAGTAGTATAGTTCAAAGCTGAAGATTATGTTAAAACACAGGTAGGCAAAGGTCAGCATGCAGCTACCAACGCCAACAATAAGGCAGGAAACCCACAAGTATCTATGGAAGCTACTGCAGATCATCAGTGAATTAGGTCTAGACACAAAGATATCCCATTTCCTTAATTATAAGAAGAGATACTTTTGTGTACAAATTAACCCCTGCCTGTATTATGTTTTCGCATTTATCCAATTGTCATGAAACTTGATATTTAATTTTTTTTATTGACTGCTCATGTAATTTGCCTCTTGGAATTGTTTTTTTATCCAATAAAGGTCTGCCTACCGGACTTAAAATGGTTGAAAACCCCAGTACAGTGCCAGATGTAGTTATTTGCCAGTTTATGCTAGTTTTACCCCACATCATTGTGACCAAAACAATATCTACCACCAGCCTTCTGTCTGGAAAATGTGTAGGAGGCTACATACCTTATCAATTATCCCAGAGCCTTTATCTACTTACAGTACGCTGTGTATAATTTGTAAGATTGAATGGGATATTTAGCTACCTTGATTACAGTGGTACATAAATAGTGGATGGCTGTACTCATCTCCCACAGGGACCACCACGGAGGTGTACAGTATGAATGTACTTTTCATTTTGTCATATACCTGGGAAACTGCTTATCCAATTTTAATGAACTTGGTACTAACATTATGTCATAAAAGTTTAAAGAAGTATTAGACTGTGGGGATATACTGTGTGGAGGTGTCTCGCTGTCTGTACATGTGTCAGTCTGTATGTCACAGTGACATTTTTACATGTTCCTTGACGGCTTATCTAGTTTTTTCTTTTAAGCTTCTTATGCACTATTAAGCTACTGAGGGGACATACCATATGAAGGTGCATCTAATGTGCGTCTGTTCAAAGATACATCCTTCTGGTAACACTTTACATCAAGTGTCTCTGATTGACTGTGTATTTACATAGTAGTTACTTAGTAAATAGATGTGTACTTACACATAATTACAATGCTGTCATGCGTAACTACAATCTACCTAATGTGTCATTTTTTTTGGTGCATGATCTTACCCTATCCCTAACTCTATTTTGCATTTTAAGTTAGATCTAGGTAACCTTCCTACCTCAAGGTTAAATGAATGGCATCCAGAATTGAGATCTAATATGAATTGAAGTTGTACCTGTCTTACCGGATTTATCTGGGTGTTTTTCCTTTAGCAGTGACCATTAAACTGTCTGTGAAGCACTGGGATGGAATTGATGTTGATATGTAGTGTAAAACCTGAACTTAAAGGACGCCATTTAGGAAGGAAAGGAAACACGCTGTGATTTCTGGGTTTATTTTGCATGTAGCAGTGCTTTTTTAGTGATTCCACTGCAGAATATTACTGCTTGCGTTCTGGGGAGAAACCATACACTGGTCATGTTAATATATGTCCCCCTCACTTTTTCAACGATGGGGAAATGCCCCCCTCACATTGCAATGTAAATACACAGTAATTGGAGACACTCAATGTAAAGTGTTGCCTTTATTACTATATGCCCCTGCTACTGAAACTGTCCCCTCCACTTTTGAAACCAAAGTTAAGCCACAGATATATACACTTCACTTAATAGAGGGTGGGGCCAGCGTTTGCCCTGATTACAGCCTGTGTAATGTTGAACACTGCACTTAACATCATGTGGCCTGTTATTTTCCCTGCACAGGCTTGAACTTTCATGAGGCAAGCGTTTCAAGGCCCAGGTAGACCCAGTTTCCCAGGCCATAAAAGCATAATGAGACCATTCCGAGGAAGACAGCTCCCTAGCTTGCACTGAATACAGAGGTAGAATTAAATATTAATAGCTTGCTTTAGCTGCGGGTGGGCGGGGGGTATTACTTTTCTCCCTTAGATCTCCACTCATCCCTGGTTTTGAATTTTATACTTTGGTCCCTTTTTATCATAGATGTTTACTCCAGGCTGCAATTTGTATGTGTCATGTCTCTGATTATAAGCTTCACTTTGTGCAGTTTGGGGAGGTTCTCTCTCCCAAACTGCATAGAATAAAATCTCTTATACAGTTTGGAAGCAACAGCAATTTCATTATTATTATTATTATTATTATTATTATTATTATTATTATTATTATTATTATTATTATTATTATTATGGTAACATTTTTCAGGAAGTGTCTCTAATTACTGTGCATTGCATGATATAATCCTAACCTTAACCCCAACTCTAACCCTAGCCCTAAACCAAACCCTAATCATTTTTTGATACAATCGTGTACTTGCATATAGCGTGCAAAAAGATTTGCACATTAAGTATGTTTTTGTTAAAATGACTGTACAGTAGAACCTGTCACATCAGATCCTGTAAGGTACGATGCCCTCTATTAACCAATGCAACTCTGGCATGTGCCATTTATACATGCTGCTACCAACTGAACACTGCACATTTTATTACAGGTCTAAAACAGTAAATTTAGCTCTTGGCAGGACAGAACGGATTCAGTTGCAGATAAAAAAAAAAAAAAGAAGACAGTGCATTTGGGATTTCAGTTTCACGTAAAACTAACTGCCCAGTTTAACCATGGTCAATAAAAGAAGGCAAGGGATCAATATAATTATTACAGTTAAGTTTGTATGCGCATTTTTTGTTAGTCTCGTGTTAAAATGCAGTGTCGGATTACTTTGGCATAGACTTTGGAATGCTGTTTTGTAATTTGCCAAATACTGTATTACAGTGCTTTTGTTTTGCAATAATATGAATTGATTTTCTCTTTGAATTATATATATGCAGTACCGTACTTTAGGGTTTTAAACACATTGTCAGTGTATAATGTACAACGCCCCAATGTTAATAAAGCAACTACAAAGTATTGCAATGACTCCTTCTGAGATGTGATATTTTTACATAGCCTATGGAATCCTGGAACCAATTAAATCAGATATGACCGGTTCTACTGTATTTTACTTGTTTATTTAGCAGACGCCTTTATCCAAGGCGACTTACAGAGACTAGGGTGTGTGAACTATGCATCAGCTGCAGAGTCACTTACAACTATGTCTCACCCGAAAGACGGAGCACAAGGAGGTTAAGTGACTTGCTCAGGGTCACACAATGAGTCAGTAGCTGAGGTGGGATTTGAACCGGGGACCTTCTGGTTACAAGCCCGTTTCATTAACCACTGGACCACACAGCCTCCTACCACTGGACCACACAGCCCACACAGTATTTCATTTGATCAATACTTTTACCTGTTCATTTGCCTGTTGCAGGTCCCATCTTAAATAAAATCCTATTCTACAAAATCTTCCACTATTGAATTCAGAATAGAACTCTTATTTTCAGTAAGCACTTGGATACAATGTCAGGCTTTAATCATGCCGTAGTATGTTCTGTTCAAGGGGGTTCAGCTGTAAGCTATAATATGGGTAATGTTGCATTACCAATTAGTAAGGTGATAAAATACTCTGTAATAGTTTGCAAACGAACTATGTCTCCCACCCCTCTGATTAATTATCATTTCGGTCCTACATCCTGTTTAACCACCAATGTGTCACCTGTTCCGGTATTAAATGATCGCCCCGTCATTTCACTTAGTTGCGCAATCACTTATTCTAATGCTCTGGCACATGTTCATTTAATTAATAACTAATGGTGAAATACACAGCTACTATCTATTCTATAGATGTGTGGAACTGTGGAAGCAATAAAACGGTGCTTTAAAATGCAAGGTGTCTTTGTGGTCTGGCTTCTTTGAATAGGATGTCACTAAACTATTGGTAGAATAACTACAGTATTCTTTCTGTTTTACAATACATTCTTTCAATATACATTGAAACTGCTATTAAGGCCAGTCAAGGAATGTGGCCTTAACATGGGGATGTCCTTTAACACAAGGTCATTTTCTTAACCTAGTGTAGTATCAGATATCATGTTTTTAAATGAAAATGCGCATTGGTTGTAACGTGTGTTTCTTTTAAAAATCCTCATTTAAGATAATGAATGGATGTGCATGGCAGATGCATTTTATGGAACCACTGAGGGTTCATTCACAATGATGAATCTTGAAGTTTCTCTGATTTTTGAGGAGAGAAGGTGTGTAATCTGGCAGATTCTGCCATAGTAAAGTCATTTGTTGCTGTTGATTTAGAGCAAACACTGTTAAGAAGCGTCCATATTGAACACACACCTGCTTCAGTCTCGCCTCAGTTGACAGCAGGCCTGGGTATTGGAGGAGCCTCCAAAACTGACAACTGACTGAAGTTGCTTCATGTCATCTAACTAACACAGAATTTTTTAATGAGTTCTCATATTTAACTGTTCATATGAGAAAACTCCTAAATGCCATCTGAATAGTTACAACTATTATATATATATATATATATATATATATATATATATATATATATATATATATATATATATATATATATATATATATATATAATTTCTATTGAAGACACTGAAAAGCTAACAAAACATGTGGTCATTGAATGTATTGAATTTATTTTAGTATTTCTAAAGGATATGCAATGGCACAAATCAGTAGTACTACAATGGCAATGTTTCTGTACCGGAAGGAAACTATAGCAGATGCAATAAGAGAGCTCTCCATTCAATTCAATGGACTGAGATGCCAAGCCTTTACAACCTGTCTATCAGCCCTTCAGTCTATCAGTCTGCAGGGGATCAGTTGTACTGTCTTGTCCATCGTGACTGAAACTGACTTCCAGCTATCTCATCCACCGAATTCTAAAAGAGGTTTTTTTTTTTTTTTTTTAAAGAATACATTACAAAGCCTGTTTAACACAAATGTGTGTTTTGCAGATGCAGATGTTTTTTTTTATTTTTTTTTATTTTTTATTTCTTCAACAAAAAAATTATTTTTTGGGGTCAAATACAGATGCCGAGTTGTCGAATCAAAATAATATAAAATGATAGAAATATCTGGGAATTTAATATTCATTGAGCCCTTCATGCATGTTAAGGAACCAGATGTGCAACATAGCAGAGGCAATTAATTAAAATGTAGGAGCCACTATAGTTGTCAGAATGATAGATACAGTGCCAGTATTACACAAGTAGGTTATTCCAAATGTTGTCCAGTTAATAGATGAAAAACTGCCATGCGAATGTCACATTCAATCTGCAACATGGGGCAAATCCTCATAAAGTGCATCTGTACTTTGTAAAAGAGTACATTTACACAGTGAGTGCCTAATAATTTTAAACAAGGTTTACAGAACAGTTCTGGCATAACGTTGGGAAATTAAAGATGTATACCTACTACTACTGCACACTTTCAAACTTTTTCTTTTTTTTTCCCGGTCTTCAGAAACTTGCTAGCCATCCATCACACAGGATTGTATTCTATAGGATAGATGTATTAATCTGGAACTAAATATAGCTTAAAGCGAAGGCAGACAATCAATCTTTAACTAACTTTAGCTCAGAGATCAAGTGGATTCACGTACTATGTCTTTGTACAGCTAGGAAGATTTTTTATAAGGTTGAAATCCCCAGCGAAGACCGGCCTACTTCGCACAGCAAGGACACGAACCCGCGCTGTATGACTCACCCTGCACCCCTCACGACTGCGTTTCTACCAGGCGAGGCACTCTGGGACCCCCCCGCCCCCCGAAATGTATTGTATTTTATTGGAAAAAAAAAACAATTCAAAAGGCAGAACATCTGTAAACTTAGTCCAATTACATTAATTAAACTGGCATGGCATTTTGGGCTAAATTCTCAAAGCAATTGTTTTTTCAGAAAGAAAAACGCACTTACTCTAATACAGTTATCAAATTCTTATTTTTCACACACACACATCTGCCTTACTATTCTTTCTCAATCCTTTGGATGTCAAGGGAACCAATATTAAGCCCTGGGCAATGGGAAATAAATGATGAGAAAGAAAGATCAATTAGGCCTCCCAAACACTCTGCTTGTGATTTTCATAATATGGCTGCTGCTGGTACTGCTACCTCTGTTCAAGCAACAGCCCTGGGTGCTGAAAATCGAAGGGAGTTTGAATTAGAACTGTTAAAATATGTTCAGGAGGAAAAAAAAAAAAACAATAAAATAAAAGCTTTCAGAAAATTGAATTTAACAAGAAGTTCACCTCAGTAGCACACATCGCCACCAACAAAAAGCATGCAGAGAATTGGAAATTGTAGAGGTGCTGTCAGTGAATATTAATGTAGAGTAAACATTGCTACATGATTCAATGAAGGGAGGCAGGGTTAGATGCAGAGAGAATGTAAATACAATAACAATAGTCCTCTTTATTTTTCCACACCCAAAAGATGAGGGAGCAGTTCAGTCTCCATGCCTCAAGTCTGCTATAGGCTGGAGGGAGCACATTTCTCTCAGGGGTTGACTGAGCAGTTCACTCTCAGTTCCCATTCAATCCTTGGCATATGTTTTGTGAAATTGTGTGGTGTTTGTTTTGTGATGAGTGAAGTCAAGCACACAAAACTAATTTGTCATTTTAAACAGCTAAAAACATCCTGTTCCGTTGTGGTCGTTTTTTTTTCAGGTTTTACTGTATTTTTCTGAGTGTCATTTTATTTTGTTCTCCTTGTGTTGCTGTCTGTCTGCAGGGGATCAGCAAGGACTGTAAACCTGCATTATGATAGCTCCCTATCTTTTACGTTCAAAGAGATTATAAGGCTGATTTTTTTTTTTGCATGTCTCTTTGTTGCTGATTTCACACTGTGGAGCCCACGCCTAGGCAAGTGTGGCACGGCACGCATATGAGAAAGTGCCTGAATTCTCAGAATCCAATCTCATGTGTTGCTTCGTGACGAAGCCTGGGCACAGCTTCCATTAACCCTAACAGAACTCCTTAGGCTACTATTACACTGAAGCAATAATGGATCTGAATGCTCTCCCAAGATACATTTAACTTTTTGTAATCCAGTTTCAATGACAATGCTGTTGTGGCCCTACTGGTTCTGTAATGTAGGAACGGTTAACTATTTTAATTTATGTTCATTTATTTTCTGGTCCCTGGAAATTCTGTTTTCCCGAAACTGTATCAAGCATTTCACCTCAATTCAAAAAGCTTTTTCGGTGTGTTTTATAATGCCTGGTAATCTGTATCTCATTATAAATAATTGTAGACAATTATTGGCTAGACTTGTCTGGAAATAATGGGATTGTGAGGATGGTTGGTGCTTTTATTAGATTTGTGTCCCAGCGTTATCCCACGCACACACTGCTAGGATGGAGTTCTGGAAAGAAACGCTATACTGGCTGCTTGGTTGTTTCTATTTATATTTTGGCTGTTATGAATACATGTTTTAAAGTAGCTTGTTAAGCAATGTGTGAGGCAATGTGAAGCTGTCTATGTGTCTTTTTTTTATTTTATTTTAGATAGCCCAATTAGTCTACCTCCAATTTTGTTCTCCACAATCTGGAATGCCCAATTACCACAATAATTGTACACCTTAGGAGTCACTGGGCGTGCTCCAATACTACAACTATGCCAATTACTTCAGTCAATGCTCCCTGTGGAATATTTCCTGTTCTTCCTTTACTGAGTCCCTGTATACCACACAACCATGCCTTTAATAGACAAGCCACTCTGGGAACCAGCGTGTGTGTCTGTAAATGTTTTGTTTTTTTTTTTCTTTTTAATTTACCAAAAATAAAAACAAAATCAAAACAGTTGGTGCCGCGACAGGGTTATATTATATAAGATAACATATATAATATAATATTTAATATAATAGTTTGAAGTCCTAGAACTAACAATAGTGCAATTGTAAATACTATCTTATTTTGCTACATATTAAAATACATTTATTACGTGCTATTTTACAGTGTTCACTGATCAAATGTATAAATACCATATTTCACAGGTGATTTTTACATAAAATCCATTTTAAATGTATGCATTTTATGGAAATGTTGTTGTGTTCATAATTTGTCAATTTAACCACACCATAAAATACATATATGGACCATATGTGCACAATATATTCTTAAAGCCTACACCTGCTTCATTATACATGAAAATACCCAGATGCTATGCTCTGCAGGTATTAATGCAAGGGTTTCTATAGTAAACTATGTGTTTTGAAATACAACTTCACACCAAAAAGCACATCACTGATCCAGCTGCTCTTTTGAAAACAAAAAATCAATTGTCTTTGGGCTTAAACCTTTGCAAGTTCACACTGTTAGGGTGTTTTACTGATTCAGACAACACATGTTGCTTTTGAGCTGAGATTAAACTAGCAATTCACCCGTAAGCAAATTGTCAAAAGACGGACACTGATCCACTTTGTTTTTCTGACTCCTTGCTGGAATGATTTCACTAAATTGGGAGACCTCGTTGGCCTCACATTAATGGTTCCTGAGTGATTCTGTCACAAGCCATTATTGTTTATCCAGGGTGAAGTGTTAGCATTTCAAGCCAGGCAGTCAGTTGGTTGACACTATTGATGTTAAAAAATATAAGACCACTGCTAGATCAACGCTCCTCATAATGAAATAAATAATACCATCAAAAAAGATCTTGCAAACACAATCAGCAGTTTTAGAGACCCATATTCGCACTAAAAGCATTTTGAAATTGTAAATACACATGTATTTACTGAATAACTTATATGCAAATACAGTAATTAGAGACATTTAATGTGATGTTACCGGAAACACTAGATTTTTTGTTGCTATTTTCACCCACCTCCTTGATTTAATTTCACATTATTCACATTGCTCCATTCACCTCTTTTTCAGCTTAAGCTCTCCAGGGTGGTGACAGGTCAATCCATCAAGAACATCACATATTCTGTCCAACTCGGTAATCTGGGGCCCCATACAGAGCCCACACTGCATGGAACTTGGTGCCAAACATAGATGAGAAGGCCAGTGATTAAGAATGGTACAGGTATATGTTACTATTTTTTTATATCAGTCAGGAAGGGGTAGCTAAACTCTGACAGTTACCGTCCTGTATGTATTAACAGCACTTGTCGTTGTGATTAGTCGTGAGCGATCACAAGTAGGTTAGAGGTGTGAAAAGACCAAAAAGGTAATGGAGAGAAGGGAAATGTCATTAGGTAGCGAAGATGGTAAAGTGGTGCCATTTTGTTAATTCCATTGCCATAATAATTAATAAATTGAGCAATTAAGTCTTGTTCTTTCCGCTTACAAACTGTCCTACTGGGACAGAGATGAGGAATACATCCACACTGTCTAAAGGTCATCTTTCTGCCAATGATGAAGTTAGTTGAACCCTCACATTTGGTGGACATTGATTTTCTTGTTTCTCAATGTACTGCATATAACGTCGCTGGTGTGGCTAGGGATTGCTTCAGACAACTGATCTGACGATTTAGTTTTAAATATACTTATGGGGGGGTTAAGAATCCATTTACCGAACTCTTTGTAACACAAGGTTGAATGCACTGAAGTGGGGCAGCCCTTCCCTACACAAACAAATTACACCCTCGCATTCCTGTCATGGAAATATGCAGTTATGCAGACACGGTGGCAAGGTTTTATAATCATAATTACGGCCAGCACTGGAACATAATTGAATGTTTAATGCACCTATCTTGGTCGTCAACACAGCGGGATAAAACACATTTTTTGCTTTAATAAAAAGTTCTGATTGATTTCTGATTCTTGCTATTTAAATGTTTGTGCCTCTTTTTTAGATGAAATTCAAATATTATATTCAGTAAAGTTAGCAAACCCACAATAGGGAAATTGCTGTACCACGTTAGTGAGATTAGATATGATGACAGCATTTAAAAAAAAAAAAGTTTGAGTGGTGCTACATCTTGCAGGTCCAGCTTCCCTTTAATGAGACAGAGAGAGTGGGTGGGGCTGACAGGCCCACTGTCACATAACTTGAATGAAATGAGGAAGGTTGTTCAATCCAGACACTGAAGCCAAGGGAACATGAACCACTTTGTGGCTTGGACCTTGGTTTTAGGAGGCCAGGTTTCACGCCACTGCATGGCACACCAGGGGAGTCTTAGGGTTTGATACAGCAACGTTGCCTCACACTGGCTCTCCTTGAACCAGGTTTCAAGCCACTCTTCCTGAAAAAGTGACTTTGTATTCTCTCAGCTTTAGGATTTTACAGAAAAGCTCAAAAGCCAGGTAAAGGCCGATTTGGGGTACAACTCAATATTAGAGATCCCACACGGAACCCACACACCTTGCAGTTATTATAATGTGTGCAATATTTGTAATCCCATTCTTGACAGGCTGTGGAAATGTACAGAGCTTGCTAATTCAACAGCTGATTTGGTGTGTGTGACAGGGTCTTCCTCGTGTCACGCGTGTGGGTAGCCGCTGTTCAAGCATACAGAGAGACAGTGGTGGTGGTGTTAAACGCCGGCACAGGCGCGCAGGTTTTATTCACAAACAAACAAACAGAAAACGAAAGTAAAACAAAGGTGGTCATGTGACGTTACCAGCGATGGTAACGCACAGAGGACTAGTACAACATTCTGTACAAAAAGTGCAAAATAAAACACACTCCCACAAACTATAAATCAAAGGTGCCGTGAAAACGGCAGGCCTTGCAGCAGCCCTGAACCATCTCCCGCGGATGTTTTTAACCTGACGGACACTCGATCAAGACCCGCCCACCTGCTGATTGAGGTCCAGCCCAGCCAATCACCTGCTGCCCTTCCCCTCAACCAAGCCTAGCAGGCAGCAAGTCTCAATCGAGTGTCTGTCTGTAAACAATAATTCAATTAAACAAATCAGCTCCCAAAATGACACAAAATAAACCCATTCCACATACAAATTATATAACCAACACTAAATACACACGTGAAGGGCACTCGCCCTGCTACATACCTCCCTCCTTAGGATGAACCCTAAGGGTTCATCCGACAACACCATTTAATATCACTATCATTACATATACATTAGCAGACATCTTACAAAACCCACACAGTCTAAACAAAAAAAATTACTTTTGATATCTACTCCCCATCCCCCCAATTTTTTTTTTTTTTTTTTTTTTTTTTTTTTAATGTACTATTCTAACACATATGGGCGGGTGGGAGGGAACATTAGAGCCCAGGCAGCCTCAACCAACCACCAGACAGCTAACTGGCTCCAATGTTAAATCACCACAATTATAGCTACACTTTATCATTCACTATTATTTACCATTATTAATCATTTATCAATATTCCCATCACCACAAGTATTACTATCAATTTAACCATAATCCTTATTACTATTACCTTCACCATACACATCACTAGTTTACTATTATCATTATAATTGATCATCATTATTATCACTATTTAACTATCATCATTTAACCTTCATTTATCATTCCTATAATTACCATTACTAACATCACTACAATAATCATCTCACATTATCAATAACTAACTACCATTTATCCAATAAATCATTTAACAATAATCAACTAACATTTATAACTATTCACCAACACTTATTCTCACCCCTGGGCTTCTATGCGGGGGCGCCCATTCAACCCCGCTTACCCCCTAAACCCAGTGTCCCTTCACGGGGCTCCACTTCGAAGGATTGCCCCGCCTCCTTCTGAGATGATCTCCCACGAACGACAGGTCCTCCTTCGCTGACGCTCGGCAGGCAGTTCCTCCCGCTGGCTTCCCGGGCAGGCAGTCTCTCCGGCTCCTCCCTCGCCAGCTTCCAGGACCGGAACTCCTCCTTCTGCAGCTCTCGGGGACGGACCCTCCTTGGCCTCTCTGGCGTTCAGGATCTCTCGGCTCCATTAAGTACAGCGGCTCCATCCATCTCCTTCAGCAGCCCCTCAGGTTTACCTGCGGTCTGCCCTTGTCCCCCCCAAAAAATTTCAGGGGTTTGCTCCTCCTGTCTCTCCGTAGCCATCTAGCCTTGCTTCAGCAGGATGCAGCGGAATCCCCTTCCGACACCATATGTGACAGGGTCTTCCTCGTGTCACGCGTGTGGGTAGCCGCTGTTCAAGCATACAGAGAGACAGTGGTGGTGGTGTTGAAAACGTCGACACAGGCGCGCAGGTTTTATTCACAAACAAACAAACACAAAACGAAAGTAAAACAAAGGTGGTCATGTGACGTTACCAGCGATGGTAACGCACAGAGGACTAGTACAACATTCTGTACAAAAAGTGCAAAATAAAACACACTCCCACAAACTATAAATCAAAGGTGCCGTGAAAACGGCAGGCCTTGCAGCAGCCCTGAACCATCTCCCGCGGATGTTTTTAACCTGACGGACACTCGATCAAGACCCGCCCACCTGCTGATTGAGGTCCAGCCCAGCCAATCACCTGCTGCCCTTCCCCTCAACCAAGCCTAGCAGGCAGCAAGTCTCAATCGAGTGTCTGTCTGTAAACAATAATTCAATTAAACAAATCAGCTCCCAAAATGACACAAAATAAACCCATTCCACATACAAATTATATAACCAACACTAAATACACACGTGAAGGGCACTCGCCCTGCTACAGTGTGATTAGCAGCTTTCTTCAAGATATTTCTCAAAACACAATCTGACAGCTCCACTGATGTCTGTCTCAAGTGTTTTACCATGCTAACGATGTAATACTTTTACCATACCAACCTAATTAAGATGCATTGATGGTCATGAGATCCCACAAGGTAATTTCATTACTAATTAATGTGCTGTTGTACTCCTTAGAGCAACACGGCATTTCTGAAGTGAGGTTTTAGAAATTATCACAGCAGGTGTGCTGTGGCAACTGTGAGTTGATAAACCCAGCTGTATATGGCGTACACAACATTTGTAAAGAGGATGGGGTTGTACTGGACTGCTTTCACCACATTCTGATCCTCATTAAGTAGCAAAGCCCCTGCAACCCATTGCACAATTAAGAGGTTTCCTGAAGTCTCAATAAAGAGCCTTTGTCGGCTTAAATATGTAAGGTATGGAAAAGGAGCAAACCTATATATAGGACACTGGGCAGTATTTTCCTCTTTCCCATTGTGGTTTCCCTGGTACTATAAACTGCTCTAAAATAATCAAGCTTTGGCTTCTCCTGGTGGGATTGAGCTTGATCAAATCAAACCCTAAGTAGTAGCTTTGTGAAGAAAATAATCAGCTGTTCTCAGAATATATTACCCAGTAGTCCTATGTATAACCTCTCTGGATCCTTTCATGGATGCAATTAGTCACTTTAGGTTGCCCAGCAATCCCGTGCAAATTAAAACAGACCTATATCCTTTCAAGCCACACACAACATCAATTTGTAAATGATAATAACTCAAATTAATAATCACAGTTCACTGAACTCTGGATCTTCATTTCTACAGTTTGTAATTTCTGGGCTGTTATTACAGGTTGATAAATGAGCCTGTTCGCTAGTTGTTCCTTCCTGCCACCTTGAATTGCAAAATGACAGATTGCAGTGCCATGCGTGTGATATTAAAATTTGACAGTATTCTTCGCAATGTAAATAAATGCAATGTGAAATGAATGCCGGGTGCATTGTAATGATGGCGCCACAATAACTCATTTCTTTACTTTTAGGGCATTTGTTAAACTGTGCTGTGGGTTCTTTATTTGATCAGACTAAAAGCTACTACTTTTGTAAAATGCAGTGCCATGCAGTTCACGTGACAATTTGAAATGTTATATTATTATTATTATTTATTTCTTAGCAGACGCCATTATCCAGGGCGACATACAGTCATAAACAAAAATACATTTAAAGAATCGCAGTACAAGTAATAATACAATTAAGAGCAAGATATTCTACTATTAGAGCTGAAATATAAAGTATACCTTTTACAGCTCAATAGGAAGGTAATGGTAACACTTTACATTGTCTCTACTGTGAATTTACATGTGCACTTACACAATTACAATGTTGTATGCATAATTACAATGTACTTAATGCGTATATCTTTTTGCATGATATATGTAAGTACACAAATATATCAGAAAAGGGTTATATTGTACAAAAAGATCTATACATTAAGAACATTGTAACTATGGGACTGACTGACTATTACGTTTTGCCAGTGCTTACTGGTATTTGATGCCCAGTCTAGCCACTGTCATCCCAGTTACACTGTCAGTGTATCATTCTTCTTGCATTTAGGTTCAGTGTTGGCCATAAAAAATGCTTCCCATTGGCTCTCTCCTATTTCTGCTGCCAGGTTTTTAATGTCCTTTAATTCTATAACAGCCACATCTAATGAAGAACCACAGTCTCTCAAGGATTGGGAACTGTCACTGGCAATATCTGATGTACGTTATAACCTGGCAACGATTTGTGTAACTGTCAATGAGTGATCTGACACACACATTCCGCAATACAGTTTTGCAAGAAAACCTGCTCATTCAAGTCGGCACTTTCTCACTCAGTGAATAGACTTATTTAGCAATCATGACACTCCACAGAAAGGTGACCTTACTTTTCAATCTGAAACCCCCAAACCTCACATGAGTATCAAAGCCCTGGCTCCTGTCTGAGAGAACAAAAACATACAAAGAGACTATTTGGAAGAAGTGATACAAAATGAATCAGTTTTATTTGGATAAAAATCGTCAAGCAACAGCTAAAAAAAAAATATGCCATTGAAAACAATTGCCATTAAAGTGAATGCGGTGTTGGGCATTACAAGAGATATTGCAGAAATAAAAAATAAAAAATTATGTGAAAGTCTGTGCTAAAGAGAAATTGAAAAAAAAAATGAAAGTGGTGAAAGGCATGGGAGGGGGGCTTCCCACAGACATAGAATTAACAAGCGCACAGGGACGAGTTTCTGTAATAATACACCCACATCTTATCGGGGGTAATGGGTGGTCATGATGTAGGCTTCACTGAAGCAATGTCCAGTGGTCCACAGGCAGAAATCTCAGCAGGTGGCAAATACCCAGGATATTTTGTGACCACATTGGTGATGAGAGAACTTGCATCACAGACTAGCTGCATGTTCATGGATTGAAAACGCTTTCTATTTCGGTAAATGTCTTCAGTTTCCGAGAGTGCATGAATACGAACGTGTGTGCAATCGATGGCTCTGAGTACATTTGGAAATGATGCTAACTCATAAAACTCACTTTTCACCTTAATTTGCTGCACAGGTGTCGTAGGAAAAACAATGTATGTATTTGCTGTTTTAACCAAAGCAGCCATTACCTGGCTAATGCATTTCAATATGGTAGACTGACAGATACCAGAAATATTACCAGCTGGTGTTTGGAATGAGCCTGTTGCATAAAATGTTAATGCAGCTGTAATCTTGACATGCACTGGAATGGCACAACTCCTGGCAGTAGGATTCTATGAATCAGTCTTCACCTCAGAACACAGGTCTGCTATAGCCTGTTTATCAAGCCGGTATCTGTACGACATGTACATCTGATTCGTCAAGGAGCGTCACTCTGGTCCTGTATATTCTATTGGCAGGGTTTGTCCTTCTACTCCCAGCCCTTCTCCTTTCCTCAAGCATTCTGAACTGTAAAACTCGCGATGCCATGTTTTGTCACAATTCTAAACAGCTCCAGCAGTGGTTGTGAACATTTGTGTTTAAGTACAAATTGTTACATTCACACATGCTATAATAAATTATAATGATTAGGCCTACATAGTTCACACGACTGTGTTCCCTTAATTGGCACACTTATTTCACAATTGTCGTACTGAATAATGTCAATTATATATGGAAAATCACTATGTATTATTGTTGTTTTTACTATTTAAAACAAACTTAAAAACATTAATTTGGTAACCTCATAAATTATTATTATTATTGTTGTTGTTGTTGTTGTTGTTGCCAAATTAGCCTGTTTTTCAAGCCAGTATCTCTGCTAACTTATTGCTGTGATTAACTACAAACTTAACAAACTCAGTTATTCTGAATTCAAAGCTGTTACAGGTCATAGCAACAACTGTGAGTCACTTTATAACTACTCTGAGCAGACCTAAATAAACAAGACGCAACTCGGCGAGATGTGATCATTCTGGCGATTTGAAAATTGCAGGTAAACTGGCAGGTCGGTCAAAAAAAAAAAACAGAGAACGCCCTGAAACACCCACAAAGTTCCGACAAGACCTGAATCAAATGCAAGGCTAGTTTTTCAGTGCAACTCTGATATTGAAAATCGGGCGCAGCTGCTACTCTGTCGTCGCATCTCGTTTGAAAATGGGGCCCATAATCCTTAGCTCTCCAACCCCTAACCCTTTCCTGACACAACTTTGTACTGACATATGTCATGCAAAAGATGTACACATTAAGTACATTGTAACTCTGCACAAAAACATTATAATTATGCGTAAGTACACATGTATTTACTAACTACTATGCAAATCTGCAATAGAGACACAATGTAAAGTCTGACTGTGTAACGATATATAAAATGGTAGAAAGACAGATGGAATTAAAATATTGGTTATCACTCCTTTAACCTAACATTATAAATGTACAGTTAATTTTTCAATGCAAACATATGGGCCTCATATATCATGCTTGAGTTGCCTTATTCAGATGTCGTCTTAATAAAGGTCCAGCAAGCATTGCAACAGATGATGATTATTATTATTATTATTATTATTATTATTATTATTATTATTATTATTATTATTATTATTATTATTATTATTATTATTTATTTATTTATTTCAGACGCCCTTATCCAGGGCGACTTACAGTGATGTTACAATGCACCCCTGATCCCAGCGTACAATATGTACAACTTTGATAATTATCTGCATCCAATGATCCCCTGTTGTTGTCATGTCTCTCAGTGGCTTGCTAACAGATTATCTATTCAATAAGAGTTATAGCTAATTCAATAATTACATAAACCTGTCACATACTTCTATTATGTACTCCTGTTCAGGGCAGGCTTGAGGCATGGAGATTTGAGGGGTTTGGTTTAACAAAAAAAGGCAATCAATGAAATATTAATTGAGAAAAGGAACTACATTATTGAACTAAATGTATTGATTAATGCCAACGAACAAAGATCCAGATGGATTTTCTATAGACAAATCTTTTATGTTAATGTATGCAATTTAAAGGTGTATCTTCTGTTTTACTTTTTATTTAAATGGTTTTGTATATTAATTATTGTTATTTTGACCTATAAAGCGCTTTGAGGTGATTTGTCACGAAAGGCGCTATATAAGAAATAAGATTGATTACTGATCGATAATACATACAAGCACCATGCAAACCAACACTAGTTTATAGCTGGGGGGGGGGGGGGTAAAATCAACAGAATATTAAGCATTCCTAAAACTAAAAACTGAAAGAAAAAAAATTCTTTAAAAATCTCACAAAAGAGGTTTCCTACAAATAACCTGTAGGCTCAAGTATTAATTTTTCAGTTCTATTTTTTTTGTATTATTTGGTACTGCAAAGATTGTTAAGGCTGGGGGCTGAGGTGGTATGTTTACTGTGATACATTGTGATTCATACACAATACACCATGTGGTTAAAAAAAAAAAACAAAAAAAAAAAACATTAAACAGCACAATGAATTGAGCTTCCCGTTGATGCTGTCCTGGTGAGTCATGTGAGAATTTGTTGGGATAAAAATGTGTTTCGCCACCTGTATATACGTTGTACATTAACATTTTATATGTATCTACAGAACCACTTATCCAGTTGTGACATAACTTGCTGAAGGCATTCTTTAGCATAAGTTATTAAGACTATCAGAGCCTGAAGAAGTCTGTGTACATGTCACACTTACAGTTTTACATTTCCATATGGTTGACGCAGGTCATGGTCATATACTTTGGCATGATAGATTTGTATTTACAGTCTTTGTGGAGTGGTTATGTTACAGTATTTTTTTGGTTCAATTTACTAATCAGTAAAGGAGAGGGACGATCATCTTATTTTTGTGCACAGAATCCTGTTGAAATCAAGTTCAAATTTTACAGAAATAAAAGGTTACTGTATCATTCTTTGGAATCGGGGGTATTCAAAAGGAGCCAACAACTAGGATTCTACAAGATCAGGTAATGTCAGCTAGACGCTGATACAGTGAAAGATGATTAAAATTCAATAGCAGAAGCAATAGAACTTAGAACTGAGACCGCATATAATGTATCTCATATCTGGACAGTTCAAAGCATTATGTCGAAATCACAAGATAAATTATCTCCGGATCTTGAAACAACCCATTCTTAGTTTTATCCTATGGCAGCCCCTGTAGGAGAACCACTCAGAATTATTGTAATAAGGGAAAAAGAAATCAAATGTCAAGTGAAGCAACCTTTTAAATTTGTGGCATTGCAGCTTCTAGCAGGACTCCATTTGTGTTAGCACTTGGCTTGTTAAGACTGCACTAGCACCTTCACTTGAGGCTGAAATGACGTCATTGTCACTTTAGTGTTTAATTGTGTTTGACGAGTACAGACAACATTACCCCAGGCTGTAGCAACATCCTACACAGTGACCAGGCTATTCCACCCATTAGGTTTGTGTTCCCAAGTGGAAAGCAATATATGTGTTGTATACACAATGTGTAAATTGCAAAGAAGTGATAAATGAAGTGGCCTCTTTCATACATGTATGTAGCGAATATTATGCTCCACCACGCAAAAAGTAACGAGGGGGTAAGTTGAATTATCTGGCATATTTCCTGTATGTTTATGCATATATGTGATAGATATGCAGAAGCAAATTAATTCAACACTCGCTTGAAATACTTTATAAAGGTAAAATGTAATTTACAAATAGAAAAAAATAGCTACAACATTTTAGTTCCATTGCTTTAGATGGATGAAATTAAGTTTACTCTAACCAGACTAATGTTGACCGTCAGGTTACCTAGCTAAATTTGCAGTGTAGCTAAAAATATTCCATACATCTTACCTGTGGTGCACGTTCATTTGTTAAGTAGATCTCAAATGTGCATTTTCTTTTTTGTATATATTGAACTACACTAGGTTAAACGCATTTCTGTT
The DNA here is from genome assembly GCF_902713425.1 of Acipenser ruthenus. Taxonomy (NCBI): domain Eukaryota; kingdom Metazoa; phylum Chordata; class Actinopteri; order Acipenseriformes; family Acipenseridae; genus Acipenser; species Acipenser ruthenus. The sequence continues at coordinate 23,037,923 of NC_081195.1, forward strand.
TTCCAATCATGCTTTCAGATAGTGTTACACTTCCTTGGTCATTTCCCCACTCCTTCAACTGTTTCTTTCCTGACATTAACCAATCAGCTGCTTCCCCTATTGACCGACATGCTTTCAGCCAGTAATATGCTTTGACTCTGAAGGCACTACTGAGGTGAAATGACCCTGGAAGTTCAATGTATTTCCTGAGAGCAAAGCAGGGAAACTTAGAACTTTCTTTACCCTAATGTAGTACCAGATGTTCCACAGTTCAAATACACATTTTGAGACCTATGTAGCTTACAGAAGTGCCAAACAGGCAATATTTTATCATTTGTTAGCTACAATCTTAATAGTGCTAAAGTAATTGAGACGAGGGATGGATTAGTGGAGCAACCATGCATTTTCAAAAAAAAATAAAAAATTGTAAGGAATACTACTGCATTCTGGGAATTAATCTGGTTTGGTTCGCTGCAGATGCCAATATGATATCCATGTTAATGATTTTAATCCCAGAGGAAATATCCAGCATAAATATTTCACTGATAAAATAACCAATTTTGTATATGCAGATGCCTTTCTGCCTTCAAAAGCTGTTTTCCATTGAGGCAGGAACCCTGACAGTCATTAGATTCTGATTTCCTCAGATCTCAGAAGGCAAGCCGGGTGAGGCGTAATCAATGCTGGGAAAAGAGGAAAGAACACCAGCTGTGCTGTAGTGTAAGAAGTGACACTGACATTGAAGATGTGACAGATTGCTGGCCCAGAACGCACTGCATCTCCTGCCCTAGCTCAGACCTGAATCCTATACAATATGTAAGCGATCTTCTAGTAGGGAAGTAGTGGGACTATTTAATAAAAAATAATAATAAAAAAAAAACCTGGCAATGAAGCTATTTTTAGGAGACTTCGTGAGGATGAAGTGTCAAGGGAGTGAGGCACTTCTCAACGTCATGTTTGTCACTGAGCATTTTCTTTGTACACGCTGCCAAGTAACCGAGCACTCCTGCTGTGCCACAGTAGAAATTATAAATTAAAAAAATAAAATTAAAAGCCAATTTAAAATTGTTCTATTAAGATCATACTGTTTATTTTTTTTTAAATGCAGTACCACATACAATATCTTCGAACGTCATTTTCATTAGTTTTTTTTTACATTTCTCTTGCTATAGGGGTGTGCAATCATTCTGAGTAGTGAACAGATTTCCTCATTCCATTCAGCCCTTATAAAAGTTTACGACAGTACATTTGCGCTGTAATTTTGCAGTTTCCTAAGCTTATATTATGGATTTATCATAGTTTACCATGTTCTTTACCTTAGCTCTCTGGGCTTCACAATGCATGCTCTATCGTGCTTTCAGTAAGCTTTATTACACTAAGGTTTTAGTTCCAAACCGGTAAACTTTTAAGCCCCACCTACTCTGCTTATATTTAAACACAGAACATGCCCTATACCAGGGTGATGCAAAACCCAATCAGGTAAAAAGGTCATATTAAATTGACCAGGCACTGTCAAAAAAAAAAAAAAAACAGAAAGACCTGCTATAACATTGTCGATAGGGTGTATGGTGGCATTGATTTTAGATTAATTAAGCAATGTGGTGACTCTGGAAGGGAACATCAAGCATATTTTAGGCCCTTCCAATATCAGAACAAATGGTTCAGTTGAATAGCTAGCTTATTTGTCTTTCTTAAATGATACATCCAGTGAACGGAAAGGAAGGGATTTATATCTTACCTCAATCCATTACATCTGTGTGTCAGAGTTCACCTCCTCCTCCCCAGCCTCCACCTGCTTTTTGGCTTTGTCTAACGGGAGAGGGTAGCTATCCTGCCCCTTGCCTATGGTTTCCCTACGGGTTCTCCACTTATCTGAAACCTCTTTTATGGGCAGCGGTACCTCGAAAGGCAAGACCAAAGAATGTGGTGTGAAAATATGTATAATGTAGTAGTGTTGTCTAGTCTAAGCTTTAATAAATGAGTTTCCTGACTGAATGTAGTCATAACTGAAATACACAAACATTTGAAACTTGAATTTCCTGATGGGTATAGCACATTAACAGATTAATCTACTCTGCAGGCAGTAGGAGCCTGTTTTGCTAAAAACATTATGCAAACTATTTCAAAGGTGGTGGGTGATCCTTCATCCTGACCCCTTTCATCCTCTTTAATAAAAGTTAATTCAATAATTCACTGTGTAAGGCATTTGTTTAATTGCATTAGCTTTTTCCAGTACTATGATGGGCTCATTAACTTAATTGTACTAATTAGATCATAGACTGTTGCTTCAGTCAGGCCAGATACTAGGAGTTTCACTAGGAGCCCACAGCATGTGTCTTTGAAGATCAAGACTTTTGATGAGCACAGCTCTGTGCACCACTGCTGCAATTAGCTTAAAGGTTAGTGAAAACTCCCTAACTCTGAGAGGGAGGGAAGGCGGTAACATAAAATCCCAGCTAATCCTGCCCAGGCCATTTACAAAATAATTTCAAAAATGGCAAAATCACTACAAATAATGGCCTTTTTGTTTTTACTGATATGTGTTTAAATACTTGGTTTACATTCTCGAATGCCTCTCCCTTGACACTTTTCATTCTCAACACAGCCCACACTTTCTTTTGTCTCCATAAAATTGCTTTTGTTCTCGAGCATTCCTTCAGTACGGTTTCTACCGAGTCACTTCCCCATGGGGTCAGTATTTTTTATGTAAACTTTTGATATTGCAAGTACAGTGTGATATTCTATTCCCTCATGTGTACATGCCAGATTTCTTGACATCTGTCTTACTGTAAACAGAAATCAAAGCAGTAAGCAGCAAACGCCTGCTGAAAATACAAAACATACACATATAATACACATATAATGCTGCAGACAGACTGTGGATTGACCCAAATACAGTATTTATTTCTGCTGCGGCTGTTTGTAGATTTTGAATCTCTGTCTGTTTCTGGGTGTTTTTGTGCTGTTCCTGTGCTGTTTTTTTGTTGTTGTTCATTTTAATCACTACTAAAATGCCATATGCCGCCATTTGAAATTCAGATGTTTCCCCATAAAAAGATTTTTGCAAATTCAACGGCTCTCTTTTTTTACCTGCCAATCCTATTCACAGATATCAGCAAACTACTGATCAGTAAGGATTAACAGGAACACTTTACATTAAGGTGCTGCTTATTAATGTTTTATAAATATATAATAAATTATTATTATTATTTATTTCTTAGCAGACGCCCTTATCCAGGGTGACTTACAATTGTTACAAGATATCACATTATTTTTTACATACAATTACCCATTTATACAGGTGGGTTTTTACTGGAGCAATCTAGGTAAAGTACCTTGCTCAAGGGTACAGCAGCAGTGTCCCCCACTAGGGATTTAACTCACAACCCTCCGGTCAAGAGTCCAGAGACCTAACCACAACTCCACAACTCTCGCTGGAATTACGTTTAAACATCCCAAAGTGCAATAGGTGGCTAAAAACTGTCCCCTTATAAAAACGTACTTCTGTTTATGGCTATTGCATGGTTAAACATCCCAAAGTAGATTAGGTGGCTAAAATCTGTCCACTTTAAAAAACTGTAATTTCATCTATGGTTATTGCATGATTATAAACCATCTACAATGTTTTATTAACACTCTATAACATAGTTATTAAGCATATATATATATAAACCATTTATAAAACATTAATAAGCATAACCTTAATATAAAGTGTTGTCATATTACCAATTAGGCTTTCAACTGGGAACAGTCTTTGTTTCATAGTGATGCTTTTACCAATCTAATGTTCAGTCCCTAAGGTCTTCCCTGATGTCGGTCATGTCAAGGACCATGCCGATAGAGTCCATTAACCTGCTCCCCTGAGCTTCTGCAGTTTTGCCTTGTACGGTAATTTGACTTCCAGGCAGCTGCTATGTAAACATTAGCTGGAATCGTAAACTAATTCTTAATAGAGAAAGTGAAAACCAAGGTTTTTGGGTATGAAATATTAATGGAGAAATCCAAGCTTCTCATCTTTTCAAATTTGGACTATTGTTTAACCATCCTTTATGCTTACAGCTTTAGCGAAGATGGGCATTTTTTCCAGTTGACTATCTTAATGTATTTTTCAGTGTGACTGTTACACTGCATGCACCATTTGAGATCTGCATGATGAATTAAATTGGAGGAATCTGGATAGCTGACAGAGAGTACATCTAGCATTGTTACTGGGGAAGAATCTTGATGGTATTTTACAATTGCCCTAGAGTTTCATCTTAGAGGGATCTACCAAATGTTCAGAGAAATTGATACTTAGGCTATATATATATATATACAGCTCTGGAAAAAATTAAGAGACCACTGCAAAATGATCAGTTTCTCTGGTTTTACTATTTATAGGTATGTGTTTGGGTAAAATGAACAATATACTGTCATCATACTGCTGAACATATACAGTGCCTTGCGAAAGTATTCGGCCCCCTTGAACTTTGCAACCTTTTGCCACATTTCAGGCTTCAAACATAAAGATATGAAACTGTAATTTTTTGTGAAGAATCAACAACAAGTGGGACACAATCATGAAGTGGAACGAAATTTATTGGATATTTCAAACTTTTTTAACAAATAAAAAACTGAAAAATTGGGCGTGCAAAATTATTCAGCCCCTTTACTTTCAGTGCAGCAAACTCTCTCCAGAAGTTCAGTGAGGATCTCTGAATGATCCAATGTTGACCTAAATGACTAATGATGATAAATAGAATCCACCTGTGTGTAATCAAGTCTCCGTATAAATGCACCTGCACTGTGATCGTCTCAGAGGTCCGTTTAAAGCGCATAGAGCATCGTGAAGAACAAGGAACACACCAGGCAGGTCCGAGATACTGTTGTGGAGAAGTTTAAAGCCGGATTTGGATACAAAAAGATTTCCCAAGCTTTAAACATCCCAAGGAGCACTGTGCAAGCGATAATATTGAAATGGAAGGAGTATCAGACCACTGCAAATCTACCAAGACCTGGCCATCCCTCTAAACTTTCAGCTCATACAAGGAGAAGACTGATCAGAGATGCAGCCAAGAGGCCCATGATCACTCTGGATGAACTACAGAGATCTACAGCTGAGGTGGGAGACTCTGTCCATAGGACAACAATCAGTCGTATACTGCACAAATCTGGCCTTTATGGAAGAGTGGCAAGAAGAAAGCCATTTCTTAAAGATATCCATAAAAAGTGTCGTTTACAGTTTGCCACAAGCCACCTGGGAGACACACCAAACATGTGGAAGAAGGTGCTCTGGTCAGATGAAACCAAAATCGAACTTTTTGGCAACAATGCAAAACGTTATGTTTGGCGTAAAAGCAACACAGCTCATCACCCTGAACACACCATCCCCACTGTCAAACATGGTGGTGGCAGCATCATGGTTTGGGCCTGCTTTTCTTCAGCAGGGACAGGGAAGATGGTTAAAATTGATGGGAAGATGGATGGAGCCAAATACAGGACCATTCTGGAAGAAAACCTGATGGAGTCTGCAAAAGACCTGAGACTGGGACGGAGATTTGTCTTCCAACAAGACAATGATCCAAAACATAAAGCAAAATCTACAATGGAATGTTTCACAAATAAACATATCCAGGTGTTAGAATGGCCAAGTCAAAGTCCAGACCTGAATCCAATCGAGAATCTGTGGAAAGAACTGAAAACTGCTGTTCACAAATGCTCTCCATCCAACCTCACTGAGCTCGAGCTGTTTTGCAAGGAGGAATGGGCAAAAATTTCAGTCTCTCGATGTGCAAAACTGATAGAGACATACCCCAAGCGACTTACAGCTGTAATCGCAGCAAAAAGTGGCGCTACAAAGTATTAACTTAAGGGGGCTGAATAATTTTGCACGCCCAATTTTTCAGTTTTTTATTTGTTAAAAAAGTTTGAAATATCCAATAAATTTCATTCCACTTCATGATTGTGTCCCACTTGTTGTTGATTCTTCACAAAAAATTACAGTTTCATATCTTTATGTTTGAAGCCTGAAATGTGGCAAAAGGTCGCAAAGTTCAGGGGCCGAATACTTTCGCAAGGCACTGTAATTATAGCCATGCAGTTATAATTGAAGAGGGTCTGTCTATGGGTCTAGTTTAATTTATGGGGACAGATTGTTGCCCAGAGCTAAATGTCCACTTCTGTATATATGTACATGGTTTTAAATGGGCTGTCCACCCATGATTTAATTTGTAATGGAAATGAAATCCCTGACTGAAATCAATCTAAGCTGCATCTCCCAGTCATTAGATATTGTATCAACAGTGTCTCAATGGGCCATTCTGGAATATAGACTTTGCTGAAGATGGAATTAGAGGCGGAGCACAGTGATGTGATATGGCAGCACACTGTCTGGTACTGACAGTGTACCAAGCTGTGCATGCTATTGTGTGTACCACAGCTGTCCAGCCCTTTGGCTCCAAGAGCCATACTGATTACCAGGGAGTTGTTATAGAGCCATACAAAAAAATGACTAAGGAAAGAAACAGAGGTAGTTTCCCTTTATAAAAGTTTCCCATGGTGTTTATTTTACTACATTTTTACTACACTTCTACCAGTAGCTCATAGCTTATAAAACATCTACTACAACTGAAGAGCAATTATTCATAGGTAAACATTAAATGATGGTACTCCCTTCAAAGGAAGCCATGCTCATTTGAAGGATGACTGCTGACTTATTGTATCCTTAAATATTTGAGAACTGGGCAACAAAACAAGGTAACACTCTGCATTAAGTTAGCTCCAGTTACTGTGTATTTACTGTACATAGTAATTGTGTATGTACATACATGTGTACTTACGCCTAATTACAATGTTATCATGCATAGTTACAATGTACTTAATGTGTAAAAAAAATCTTCACAATAGAACCCTATCCTTAACCCGTCTAACTCTATAACCCTTTTCTGACACAATTGTGTACTTGCATATATCGTGCAGAATGATTTACACATTAAGTAGATTGTAATTATGCATAATAACATTGTAATTGTGTAAGCACACATGTACTTACTATGTAACTACTATGCAAATACGCAGTAATTGGAGAAACTTATGCAAAGTGTTACCTAAAACAAATGGTTGGTCCAGCAAACTTGTCCTAAAACACCAAAACGAAGAACAGAAAGCAGCTATCCGCACATGTTTTCCAGCCGAATCCAGTGCATCTGAAGTGAATTAGCAAGGATCAAACAGAATCTGACTAAAGATTACACTAAACAGTGAGCAATCTGTAAAGAGATTTGTTTCTCTCTCACTGACACCCACCCAATCTGTCTGTCCATGAGCACGATGAAACCCACACGAGAGAAGAATTTCAGCAGCTGTCTGTCTGGGTTTGTGATTGCATGGTCTGCCTCGGTCTACAAGGAAGAAGAATTATCTGCATGGGCTACAGCTATGACGCAGTCGACTAATCCGTTTGTTCATCATAAAGAGTTCTGTTTTTTTTAACAGAACAAAAAAACATTATATAAATACAGATCCCAAAGAGATTTCCGTATAAGGAATGGGGTACTGAATCCACACTGCAGTTTGATAGTGTGTAGATCCTAGCTGCTTTACTTCCCTGCTTGTAAAGAATACCAGATTTAATGAACAAACAATCCTGTTGACTATGCCAAATATTACTTGTAGAACAAATGTAATATAATTTCTAATAAATGCCCCTCCTCTGTTGTTCTCTAAATGCATTGCAAATTAATGATCTGCAGGGCTAATTAAGCTGCAATGATTTCTCTGTGCAGTTAATGATTTGCTGTTACAGAAGTATTGAATCTTTCTGCTTTTGAGCAGAGAGTATCAATAGCAAATTGGATTTGAAAAGGAAGGAGGCTGTCAGTATGGTTAATGCATTTTTTTTTTCATAGACACTGCCCTGGCAAATATACAGGGACAAAGATTTGAAACAAAATGACCAAGGGTGGGACTTTCATCACCCCTTGTGCCCAGTGCATAGCTCCCAAATGGTATCTTTCTTGAAGCCTAAAAAATGATTTTCAGCAATTCAGTCAGGAAACTCACTTGATAATTATTTATTAAAGTTAGACTAGACCACACAACTGCATTATATATATATATTCTCCCACTACATTCTTTGGCCTTTGGCCTCGCCTTTCAAGGTGCCCCTGCCCATAAATTAGCTCGCAGATAAGTGGAGAGGCTGACTGGAGGGAAGCCATGAGCAGAGGGGGCATGATAGCTGCCCTCCCCCTTAGACGAAGCCAAAAAGCAGGTGGAGGCTGGGAAGGAGGAGGCGAACTCTGACGCACAGCAGGGACATAATGAATTGAGGTTAGATACACATCCTTTCCTTGCTGATCATTGGACGTGTTGTTTATCAAAAGACAAATAAGGTCCTAGCTATTCGACTGACGATTTGTTCTGGTATGGAAGCACCTAAAATATGCTTGACACTTGCATGATTTGATCTTAGGTTAAAGGTGAGTTCCCTGCCTGAGCCACCGCTTTGCTTAATTGATGGCTGGCTGTTTTTAGAGGGGCGATTTCTCTAATTAGTTACAAGATATTTAGTAAGCAAGTGGTCTGAATGGGATAAATGGCTTTGATGTGAAGACCAATTTGTTTCCACCCTCTAAAGGCAGTGCCCTCTTGATACAGATATCTGAACAATCTGAAACTATCTATTACAGTATGCTACATTGACTTCTAATGGAAAACAGCCTAATGTGGTCTACTGTTGCTAATGAAAGAAGCAAAAGGAGTCTAATCAAAGTTTTGGTGCATTTTGTAAAAGTAGCTTTGCATCGTTAATGAGAAAATAAATAATCAGGTTTCTCAATGGGGCATTGATGGCAGTTACATTATTGCATTGTGTAGTACAACACCATTCGATATGGTTTCTGCTCTTCTGAGAGCATGGGTTTAATTATATTGTTAATTTACTTGTATTGATTCCCAGCTGGATCTAAATTCCCAGCTCACCTAGGTAAGTAGGTTGATACTGTGCATCATTTTTATGTGCCCTATAAGAATGTCAGAGCTTGCGTTTTATTGTCAAGGGCTTATGATCAGAAGAACTGTTATATGTTATTCGATCATAGCGTGTGTGTGTGACGCTAAACCTTGTTTTTGCTTGCTTAGTTCCTCTTTGTGTGAGCTGTGTTCCTACCAAGGCCAGTCAAGTTCCCACACAGTTCCTTGTTCGTCTTGTATTCTTACTATTTGCTCTACCCTTCATTATCCTTAGTCATGCTGCCGCTAACTAATATTGCGGCAGGATGTCCCCTCCCACTGTGTTATTATATTGTACTGCAGTTTAGCAGAAATAGAGTCAAAATTCCTTATCTCTGCTTGTAAATTGGTTGTGAGAATGTGGCTGGAATGAAGGAAATTGGTGGACCAATCATTAATCAATTGTTCAGTTTGGTTAAATGCACCAGGTGAGGGTAAAAGGCTGCAGAAAGCCCTTGTCCAGGTGATAGGTTGTAAGGACAGTTTAGATGAGAAACTGTGCCAGCAGTGATAAAATGTAAATGCTTGGTAAATGAATGTATCGGTACCAGGGAAAGTTGTGTTTTTCTTGTCTGTTAGCCTGAAGACTCTCACTATTGTGTTCATATTGTTTTGGTAACACTTTATATTAAGCGTCTCTTATTCCTGTGTATTTACATAGTAGTTACTTAGGAAATACATGTGTACTTTCACATAATTACAATTTTATTATGCATAGTTTCAATGTATTTAATGTGTACATTTTTTGCATGATATAACCCTAATTCTAACTCTAAGCCTAACCCTAACATTACCTCTAAACCTATCCCTAACCCATTTTTGATACAATTGTGTACTTACATATATCATGCAAAAAGATTTACACGTTAAGTACATTGTAATTATGCATAATATTGTTATTATGTGTAAGTACACTTACACATAATACATTTAGTAATACACATTAATTAGAGACAGAATGTAAAGTGTTCATTTTCTTTGTGATTAAGAAAAACAAAAGTGTGCTAAACTACTGAAATATAGAATTTATTTGTGTGACTCCTGCTTTTGCCTGCCTGACCATCGACCATCTGCTTACAAATATAAAGACTCTTCAGCTAATATATTGTAGCCTGCATTACAAATGTCTGTGGCAGGCAACTAGCACTTAAGTATCTCCTGAACTCAGTCAAATCATCTTAAGAACATTATAAAATGTAAGGAAACAGTGAAAAAATATAATTTGAAGCTGCTTGTTTTTATAAGTTATAACTCATACAGTAAGTTATGTAAATGCTATAGTATTCAAGTTTCATGAACACCAAGCTTAAATGTATCTGTGAATAGTTAAAGAAATGGCTAAGTAACTAATAACAAAACACCTTAAGAGTGAAAACTTTTGGACTGCGCTACTTATTAACATAATTGCCTTTTTTATTTGTGACTTAATTGACAATAGAAGCCGTGCTTTTCTTCAAGCGGAAAACATTTGCCACTGTTTTCAAACGTTAAGCGCATTTCTACTTTGCAGAAGCCAAGGGGAGTCTTGATGCATTTCTCACCTTTAAAGATCTGAATGTTCTTCATAACCACTAATGAAAGTGTTTTGAGCTTGACTGGAAAATTTCTAAGTGCCTGGACAGAGTTGTGCCATCCTCCTTCTTGGAGAACATTTCCAATCAGTATAAGAAAAAGAAAACAACAACATTCGTTAATTAAACATGATACAATTTGCAATTTGAATTAAGAACCCATCAATGAATGGACTGCACACACACAATCATATGTTGATAATGACAGACTTCAGTTTTTTTTTTACATCACCCAAACGGTTTAATCCACTTTCTACATTCATATGCTAATTCAGATTCTTTACCTTTAAATTGAATCTTACATACAAGTTTTATTTTGTGGGTTTTACAATGACTGTCGAGTGTCTGCAGGTTTTAATGTCCATATGGGGGTCTGACCCATGAAATACGGGTCACTTGTGTGGTCTGCAGTTACCGTGACACTACCGACGTCATTATAGAATGTCAGATGAATCTCGTTTATTCTGGAATGTTTTTTCCCATTAGTACAAAATGTATTTAAAAGATCAATAATTGCTTAACCGAGTTATGCTTGGTTAACCTCACACCCACAAGTCTTTATCATTATCTTTGTCTAACTCTCTCAGTATTATTTCCTATAAGTGCTAAATGAAAAGCTTATATATCAGTTATTGACAATGGTCTTGCTGATAGCCTTCTGTATATTAAGTGACTTCATTGACAATAGAAGCCGTGAAGGGATCTATTCTTTAAGAAGCCTCAAAGAAGGGATACCCAAAGGGTTACAATCCCTTTTATTACCTCATACATCACAAGCAGCTCTGGTGTACTGTCTTATATGCTCAATCTATGACTTGCTTCATATCACTCCTGTTAATGTCAGCCTCTGCTTATTATCACCACATTGAAATGTCCAGAACATAATGGAAGTCAATGTGATCATGATCCAGATAATATCAACCCAAACTGCTCAGTTGGATTATTATTATTATTATTATTATTATTATTATTATTATTATTATTATTATTATTATTATTTAGCAGACGCCTTTATCCAAGGCGATTTACAGAGACGGATTGAGATCTGGGGCTTGTGGTAGCCATGAAAGACCTACAGTCCTTCTTATTTCCCTCAAGCCCTTCTGCCATAGTTGATGGGTGCATTATGATCTTGAAAGTGACCAAGAGGATACAAGTGCAGCTTTGTTGGGGTGGACTTGGTCTGCTTAAGTAAACTGTGGCATTTGTTCAGTCTTACAGATCAAGGGACCTGCTTGCACTGTTTTCCTAACAATATCAAAATAATTTCAATTTCTTAGTGTGAGTTACAGTGTTCCAGACACAGATCTTGCACAGGGTCAAATGTACGTTATCAATTCCTTGGTTGTTTGGGTTGAAAAAATTCTTATTTTACAGCTGTGCTTGAGCCACAATGTTCTCAAGTGTGCTTACAATATTTGTTTAACCTTCATCCACCCTTATCCAGGGTATACCAGGAGAACATGCCCCACACAATTGCCAAATACAATAGAGTAGACATGACCTAGTAATGGGCATGCAGTATATCTATACAGTGGACTCTTTCTAATCCCTTATAGTCTACATTGATCTGAACCATATTTTTTGCAATCTACAATACAACACAATGTCTATAGTGCCTTTCAAAGCAATTCACAGACAGACAAAAGAACAAACCAACCATTCATTTAAAAACAGTATAATACAAAATCTAATTAAAAAAAGGAGTTCAGAAAAACAGATAAATGTGGTTTAAATTGAAAAGTGACAAAAACTAAGAAAAAAGGGCAGTTTGTAAGAACAGAACAATTAAAAACAATTTAAAAATTACTTTGAACAAATCACTATTCTCAACAGGGTCCAGACCCAGTTTGGATTAGCAAGTCTAAGGGCCAATGATAATGTATATATGAGTAAAGCGATCATATTTAAATCCCTTGATTGTTACATATTTTAAAGGTTGAACACAGTTTAAAGAACACCACCATGGCACTGCTCAGAAATTGAGATCCCCTCCTGATGATTAACTGGGTTTTAGAGTGATTGGAATTTATTTAATTAGTGAGTTATGTCACAAACATTGCCCTGAGCTAATTGCTGCACTTGTTTCCCAGTGTACAGCACCTGGCTTCCAGTATTTTAGTTTATTGAGTAGCTTCCAGTGCTTGTTATTGCTGCCTAATATAGATTTGTTTAGAGTCATTTTAAACCACTGTCTATTTGATATATTAGAACGCCTGCGTTTTTGTAAGCATGGAATATATCATATGAATGGTACTGCATGAGCCTTTGGGTAAACAATTTACCCCTCTCTCCAAGTGCTAAATCTCTGCTATTTGGAAGACATATAGAGGAGAATGTGTGTGGGTGAACCCATATAGCAAAACAAAATCAAGCAGCAGTATATCCTTCTGGGCTTTGCTCCAAGCTTCATTAGGTAATCTATAATGCATCTTTGAGCCATTATGTGCAGAATGTAGATGAAATACAACAAACAAACAACACGCTTTTACCATTTAACTGATATGATCAAGCGAAAGCTGTTCTGCACAGCGAAACAAAAAAAAATATTGGATTTTTAATTGCACATCTATGATAATGGATTGGGCAGTGTTGTGTGACCCCTGTCGCTTGCTGTGTGCGTGGTCGCCGGTTTCAGCCTAGCCTCTGACACTGGTGCCTTGACTCGGATCTCGGAGATCGGCAACCAGCTACACAGTTTAAAGACAGAGGAGTGTTGTGTGGTGTGCTGCTGTTATGGATCAGTTACCTCAAATGCAGACACGGTAATAGATCACATTTTACCACATTCATGAGGTATTCATAATATTACTGCACTGCAGAGTGTATAGCAGAATGGGATTTTTTTCTAACTTAAAAAAAAACAATGTGTACCTTTCTCATGGAAAAGAAAAATAAATAAAGCCATGTGGCAGTCTGGCTCGCAGTGGTGACGTCACGGACCAGGAAGTAGAAACCAAAACAATGGATGGGCGGTTGAAGCTGAGTGCAACGGCACTCAGCGTATTTATTAATAAACAAAACAAAAGATTTAAACAAAACAACAAAACACAAAACAAAAGGGCCACGAGGGCCAAACGAATAAACAAACAAACAAGTAAGTGTCGTGCTGGATAATCCAGCACGTTTTAACAATTGTTTTTAAATGTTGTTCTTTCTCTCCACTCCCCGTACTCTCCTCTCTACACTCCACCACGTACTCTGGCTGAGGGATTAACTAGTTGTTAATTATCTTATTACTCCTCGGCCAGAGTCTGCACGCGTTTGGTAAGGATGCATGACTGTCAGCTAGTTAAATAATCAGTAGCTGATCAGCCATGCATCCTCACGGGGTTTTTAAATATAATAAAAGACGCAGCGCTTTTATCCGCGCCGCAAACAAAAATACAAATAATAATACATAGGGGCGGGACACTCCGCCACAAGCCATTTCTCTGTTTTTAGTAAACTAAACCTATTTATTACATTATTAATCAATATTTATCAAGCTAATCCCAATAATAGATTTGAAGAGGTGATATTGTTTATAGAGATACTAACATTTCAAGACCTTGGAAGTCTCAGGTGTAAGTGGAACTTTAAAGACCGGTGTCACTGTTTACAGGTGCTGTTTTGCAGTTCCAGAATTGTCCCAAAAAATCTTCTGATATGCAAATTTTAATAATAACATTTGTTTCTGTAAATTCTATTGAGTCTTTGGTAACACTTTACATTAAGTGTCTCTAAATATTGTGTATTTACATAGTAGTTACATAGTAAATACATGTGTACTTACAAATAATTGCTATGTTATTATGCATAGTTACAATGTACTTCATGTGTAAATCTTTTTGCATAATATAATTGTTTCACAAAGGGTTAAGGAGAGGGGGGTTAGATTTAGAGTTAGGGTTAGGATTGGGGTTATATCATGCTAAAATGCACATCTTAAATACATTGTTGCTACATAATACCATTGTAATTATGTGTAAGTACACACACATTTACTAAGTAACTACTATGTAAATACAGAGTAAATGTACAGTGTTACCCAGTCATGTAAATGTACAGTGTTACCCAGTCTTTTGAGATCTTGTAAGTAAGAGTTTGTATCAACTCTTCAAATATAATAAAAATTTAAGCTAAGCTTTAATAGACAACGAAACACATTTGGGAAGATGTTAGTAAGACACCAACCTTCCTCTCTTGAATTTTATAGTACGATTGCCTTTCAATTGAAAATGCTTCCTAAACGCTGTCGAAGGCCACTACGCCCTAACTGTAGCGGTGGTCGTGGTCTCATCAGCTTTCCTTTCTTGTTGGCACAGGACTGTAAACAAAACAAACAATACACTAAAGGCAAGTCCTTCTGTCACGACGTGTTATTATTCTCCCACGTGTTGCTAGTGCAGCTCCCAAGGTAGTTCAATTTTCTATTACTGGAACAAAACATTGAAAAACAAATTATGCAGGGCTGTAGAAACATTGACTCCCATAACGCTCCAGTTTGCAGCTGTTATTGTTGCTGATGTGTGAGAGAAAATAATAAGGTATGTGTGTTGGAAAGATACACTTTGATGCAACCTCCATCCTTCATATATTAACCCTTTAAGGACCAGGATTGTGTTAACACGATACTACATACTGCAGTGGGCTTCTAGGACCGTGATCGTGTAAACATGATAAAAAACGCAGTTCGGACTTACAGGGCCATCGTACTTTGCAGTAAAGGCTTAAAACAGATATAGTTGAATAGGGGAGGGATTGAATTTCGCTTCTTTTCACTGAGAAAGTTTTGGCAGCACAGAGAGAGAAGACATCACAGCCTGCTTCAGAGAAATGTGCTTAGAGGTAAGAGACACTGAAAAACACTGTAAATTCAATGTATTTGACGTATAATGATATTAGAACATGTATTCTCTCATTGTAAATATCAGCTAAAAATGTGTGAAAAAAAAAGAAATCACAAACAACGTCTTGTAATTTGCCCAAACATCAATATTTTTTAATAAAACTTTCAGGAAGTATTGTAAGGTCTCTCAGGTCACAGAATATCAATTTTGAATGCATAATAATAAAATAATACTTAACGCTTTTAATTAAATATATATATAATTACTGTGTATTTACACAGCAGTTACATAGTAAATACATGGGTACTTACACATAATGACAACACTAAATCAAACTCTAAACCTACAAAAAAGAACTAATTGTGTAAGTACTCATGTATTTACTAAGTAACTACTATGTAAATACACAGTCATTAGAGACACTTAATGTTACCAAAGATTCTACAGAATTTACAGAAACAAATGTTATTTACATATCAGAAGATGGACACTTCAGGAACTTAAGTTGTTATTCCTGTGGTATTCAGTCAGAATTCATTAGGAATTTGCAACCATTATTTTAAAGTGTTAACAAAAATCATTATATTTTGCAAATAAAACTGCATTTTTGCTTTTGGGGCAACAGAGATCTGTAATGTCCTTGCATAATAGCTGAGAATAATAAGATGAAGCCAATCAATGGTAAGGTTTTGGTAGGAGATGGTTCTTAAATAGAAGTTTTCATTGTACTCTAATGGAAGTCTGGCAGCCAGTTAATGGCTGCTGTTGCGTTTTGCTTTGCATTGATTTTTGGTTTCACAGACGTATCACATTTAGACTTGCAAGTGAACCTTATTTACTGGAGAATTAAACCTTGCCACTAAAAATAATCATTCAGAAAGGGTTTTTTTTCGATCGGAAAAAGCTTATTTCTAAGCATTATTTAACATCACACCATGCATTGTTATCCATCATTACCAATAATAATGCACCATTACTGATGCCCTCTATTTGTTTCAGTGGCCTGGATTATGATATTATTTCAGATTTCAAAACTCATATACCGGAAAGCCTAAAGTCATTGCACATACACTGATCTATAAGCCAATTAAGGCTAATGCTATAGGAGTGTTTGGCTCACACTGCACACATATATGCTAACCAATTATTATGCTCATTCTACAGCAACTGCTTTTCTATGGAGGTCTGCCGTTCTGTTATTACTTAATAATGGAACGGCAAATAAAGCACAGCTGAGAATGATGACACTAATTAAAAACACCTGTTGTGTGCTTTCAAAAGGTGAGGCTTGACAGGTTTGTTATAGCATGCCACAGCAATGCTATTACCCCTTAAATAGCCATCAGGAACGGTAGGTTTTGGGCTTACTATTCTAGTTATACACAATTTCAGAGAAATCCAAAAAACAAAAGGGTGCAGTTTCTGAGTGGTCTATTTGTGGAAGCCGTTTTGGAAGTTGTTCCACATTAGTAGTGAATGGTTACTACTTCTGAAAAAGGCTTAGAGCTAGGGTTATATTGTGCAAAAAGATTTACACATTACATACATCGTAACTATGCATATTATTATTATTATTATTATTATTATTATTATTATTATTATTATTATTATTATTATTATTAATTATTTATTTATTTATTTATTTCTTAGCAGACGACCTCATCCAGGACTTACAATTGTTACAAGATATCACATTATTTTTACATACAATTACCCATTTATACAGTTGGGTTTTTACTGGAGCAATCTAGGTAATGTACCTTGCTCAAGGGTAAAACAGCAGTGTCTCCCACCTGGGACTGAACCCACGACCCTCCAGTCAAGAGTCTAGAGCCCTAACCACTACTCCACACTGCTAGCCAATTATTGTATATTGTATTTATGTGGATGTAAACATGTCTTTACTAAGTAACTGTAAATACACAGTGATAAGAGACACTTAATGTAAAGTGTTGCTTTCCACTCTTGGTCCTAATGACAAAACTTCTGATTGCATGATATTGAGTATTTCTGGATATTGATATGTGTAAGATAGGTAGGACGTTTCCAGTCGTATATTCATAGAACCCAGATAAAGGGTATAATATCTATCTCAAGTCATTAATATCCTAATATAATGAGCTTGAAGAGTGTGTAACTCCCTGCTCTTTGTGTTAATGCCAACACTTCTAATGAAGGGGCTTGTAATCCAGATGAATTAACTATATGCATCACAAATGAATACGGCATTATAGTGCATTAATGTTTAAAGAAGGAATCTAAGAAGACGCATTACAGTGAATGCATAGCATAACAGCACCGAGGAGTTCTCTCATCAGAAAAATCACTCAATGGTTTATTACCTTCTGATTATATGCACAGTTGAAAGTTAACCTTTTGTAATGCATTAAAGCTAATACATCTTTATATATTCAGTTTAATGGCCATTTGTGGAGCTTTCGTCTTTTGATTTCATCAAATTTAATTAGGGAAATGGAGCACCTGGCTTTCAAAAACCTGAAGTTAACTTTTCAGAACATATCTCTCATTTGGGAATGGTCTGCGATATTACTGACCATGTTGCTCATATGGAAGTTAAGGTTAGTATCCTTGAATTTGTATTGTTTTCTAGCCCTGTTTTTCTACCCAGTTTGAATTGTCCAATGCAAACGTCACCTCTGCAGCATACTTACCAATCAGAGGGCTGATTATGAACATGTGACTTCCATTTACACTTTCATGCCAATTACACTATTCACCCGTTGACCTATGTGAATCTACCCTGGTGCCTGACCAGTAGGGGTTGCTAGAGAGTGACCAAGTGAACTGCAGGAGTCTGCTTTGAGCTCACCCCTCTCCTGGCTATTGGATCTGCTGCAGGGCAGTTGGGAGTGGCAGAGCCAATGTGAGTATGTATTATGCAAGAGACCAAATATTGCATTATGTTATCAATTCTGTTCCATTGTCCACTGTATTTTTTGTTCATTACAATTTTAAAACTTGTTTCTATACTATAATATCAGTGCATGAACTACATGCTTGTACTAGGTGTAAGTGCAAGGCAAGACAGCAACGGTGGAGCTCAGATGACAGATTACAATGCAGCTGACCTTGATAATTAATATTTATTTATACTATAAATTGAACAGTGTTGCTACATTTTTTTTTTTTTTTTAACCATTGTAAAGTAACACAATGCTTTACAGTCATTTGCAAAGCTTGCTAACTTTTCTAATGGAAACCCATTAACCCAAAGAGGAATGGATTTTTCTACTCTGTCAACTTGTCATGTAATCAATTGATCACCGATGAACTAATTAACACATTCAATTCTTCTATAGGATTATTCAAGCAGAACATGCAAGTCAGGTTACCAATCCATAACATTTTACAAGTTCCCTGTCCAATTCCCATACACGATGACAGGCACCATTACAGAAACACATTGATAATTAGCAATTCAGGTATACCCAATATATTGAACGAGCAATGGCTTACAAAGATCATTCTGCCTTTATTTATATTAATGTAATATATTGATTATTGACATGAATTAGATAATATATAGTTTGAATAACATTATAATCTAGTTACAAAGTTACTTATTTAAGCCTTTAAGGTACAAGGGACATACATGTTCCACAAATAAAATATCCCACACACTAAATTTCTTATTTTTGCAATGGGGTGCACAAAACAGGGTTTAAAATGTATTGGCAAGCTGGAGCTGGTCCTCCAAATTGGCAGTTTCCTCCTCATGATACTACTTGAATCACTCTTAAAACGCATTTTAATTAGAAACTGTTTGAACAACCGCTCAATTCCTTGTGTACCTTAAGGGGTTAAAAAATGTAATATCAAATCATGTTAAAACAAGAAAAAAAAAAAAAAAATATATATATATATATATATATATATATATATATATATATATATATGTAATTCTAATTAATAGCATTGTAATTAGTGCAATTAATAATGAACATTACATGTTATCTGTAATCATTTCTTCTCTGAGTTAATAGAATTAATGTCTTTTTTATGTGAAGTTTGGTGCGGAAACGTCACACGACTAAATTTATTTTTTAATTAAAATCAGTGACCTTAAAAAGGAAAACACTCATTATAAAATAGCTGTAGGCTGTCTCAGATTGTATCCACTCAGAAAGCTGTTATGTCCTTGCAAGCTCAATGTGCCCTGTATCACTCAATGCAACAAGTGGCATCTCTGCATTGACTTTCATTGGAAAATCAGACCCTGCTATCCTGAAATAAAACAATACAGCGGGGTTTAATAATCAAACACAACAAAGCCTGTTGCAGAATGACTGATTTGGTTGAAGTCAGAGCGGAAGCAGCACATAACTGATTTATTTCTATTAATATCCTTGATCTTAACAAAAAAGTAGAACCTCTTTGGGGATGGGGGTTGTTCGTAAGTCTGAAATGTCCGCAACTCTGAAAATGACTTTTCATTGGTTTTAGTAAATGTGGACACCTGCTATCTACACCCTCAATCTGGTGAATACAAGGATACAGCACAGTAATGCAATACTCATACTGTTATGGTTCTTTGAAATGGTACTGTAAATGGAAATAGGTGAAACAAAATGCATTCATACAGCTTGCTCAGTCACTCAGCCTCCTTTGGCTTGAAAAAAAAAACCTGTGAGTTGTTTAAAACTAAAATGTTCCTGGTAAAATTGTCCGTAGCCTACTTGCTTTGAAATCTTCCCCACCTTTGTCTGGATACATTTGTTGGTACAGTAATCTTGCTTTTTTCATGACCAGCACCCCGTTGATAGGATTCACTATCTGCTGCACAGTATGCATGATTGAATGAGTTGCATACTTCTGACTAAAAGTGGGGTGCTGGGTAGACCTGCCAGTTTGTAAATTTGGCAGTCGTGACTGAGTGTTCTACTGTAAGACCAAAAAACGTGTATGATAGCTACAAATACTAACTAACCGCTAGTAAATCTCCCTCGCTTGTAGACTCATGCACTCGATGTGGCCTGTAGTTGTTAATTTATAATAATATTAATAATAATGCAGAATGATACCTGTGAGGCATAGTTTTGGTGGACAGACAGCCTCAATGCTACATCGCTTTTTATGAAGTTGTAGTTTTTCTTCAGCAAGGAGTTGCTGGTCCTGAGATCAAGCAGGGGGTTTCAACTTGGGGTACACGTACCCCTGGGGTTACTTCTAAGTAAAGCCTTGCTACCCGACCCGAGCCCGACGGGACAAGACAATAAGTGTCAGGGTTGGATTTGTATATATTATATATTTCGGGCTTGGGTCAGGTCAGTGTGTTATCAGTGAGTAGATTATGGCATTTTTTTATTTTAAGTGAGGATTTTTTTTCTTCCTCTGTGCACAAGTGCTTCCTAAAACTGACTTCCTGCTTCCTTTTTTGCCTGTCTAAAAATATCTTTCCTGAGTGAAGTGCTGCCGTGAGTGGCGAGCACGACAGTTAACCAAACATTTGTATGAAGGAGAGATTCTCTACATTAAAAATATTGAGACTGATGGAGTAAAAAAAAAAAAAACTATCAGCAGGAGAATGTGTAGCAGTGGAATGTTCCGTTGCTGGAAAGGGTGCGTCTAAATCCACTGTTTGGAAAAATTACAACATTGCTGTATTCAGCGATGATAAAAGTCCATGTGGCTTTGTACAATGCAAATCTTGCAAAATATTACTGATATGACAGCGAAAAGACAATAAATTCATCTCTGCAGTGGCACACTGAAAAGGGATGTATTCATCCTGTAGCTGACTTCTTTTGTCCAAAATGATTA
Organism: Acipenser ruthenus; assembly: GCF_902713425.1. Classification (NCBI taxonomy): domain Eukaryota; kingdom Metazoa; phylum Chordata; class Actinopteri; order Acipenseriformes; family Acipenseridae; genus Acipenser; species Acipenser ruthenus. Next base: position 23,059,077 of record NC_081195.1, read on the forward strand.
TGCCAATTTGAAAGAGCATCTTAATGTGTGGCTATTTATGGTAACACAGTTTTTAAGAAGCCTGTTGTCGTCTTCTTTTAAAGCGTATGTTTGGAATTATGATGTTTGTGGAGAGGTCGGGTATTCAAATATTTCAAATGGCTCGGGTCGGGTTCGGAACTGGTTTTAAATTTAGGCCCGAGCAGACCTCTTCTTATAAGGATCGTAGGGGGTACGCAGGACAACTCATAACAAATAAAAATGAAAGTGCAAGAAAATAATGATCTTGATTTGATTTTTTTTTTTAAAAACTGTATTATATATTATCTCTAAACCACTGTGAATAAATATTGCGTTTTTGTTTTGCAGCTCAAAAGTTAGTATAGTTTCACAATAATCATCCACCTGTACACATGTATGATTTCGATTGAGAGGATTTCCACACTGATATGAGAGTGGGTCAAGCAGGCCTCTGGCGATTCTGCCCATGGAGAGTGTTTTGTACTGCTCATGAACTTTGCAGTTTTCAAATCGTTTTTGTGTTGGCTTTAATAAAAAAAAAATATCAGTGTTAGTTATTGTAGTGTTTATCTTGAGGTTAATGTTTTTGATGTTGTAAACATTTTAAATGGCACACATAATTATGCTAAGATGGGATGTAAATGGTAACGTGATAAACATTTACAGTGCAGACTATTTGAGATTATTTATAATAACTGTGCTAAATAGAAAAATATGTGTGTTTCCGAAGAGATTCCCATATACTGTCTTTTGATTCTGTGTACCCAAAGACTTGTAATTCAAAGTTTTAAAAATGACTGTTTGGTATTGTGTTCTAAACCAGCAGACACTATACTGTAAATTGAATCAAAGAATCCCTGCTCCAGGCTCAGCTAGCTTTTTGGAAACCGAAGAGTGATTAGCTGGAGTAAATGTTGTAAAATTAAAAATGGAAACATTGGATATTTGCTTCAAAACATCGGCTACGTCTTTGAAGAGTAAGTGGAGCCTCTGGCAGACTGAATCTCTTTGAAGTAAATTCATTGCAGAAGGTTTATTGGATCCATCTACATTATTAACATTATTTTAAACTACCTGAGTAGAAAAGTGGAATTTGGCCTCAGAAACTGGTTGTCGACGTGATTGTGACTGTCCTGGTTTGGCTTGGGCTGTGGTGGTTTGACTCATCACTGTTTGATGTATGCTAACATGGATCTTTTACCATTGCAGTTTAGAAGACAGTCTCATTTTGCCTCTTTGGTTTTCAAATGTAGACATGTTGATGGTCGAAGATACTTACAACCCATGTCAGCAAGTGAAGTTAATGAGCGTTGTATTTGAAGGAACACTGAATGCAACCAATATTTGTCTTATGAGAACAAAGATAGGCCAGACGTCTTGTATGTACAGAACTCCTGGATTTTGGAATCAGTTGACTTTCAAAATGCATCTTCATTGGGTAAATGTAAACATTGTATTCATAATTAATTTCATTTCTTACTTAAAGTATATGCAATCACTGATCAAAGTTTTGCATCACCTAGAATTTTAGGATTGAGACATAACATATACATATACATATATATATATTGTAATATGGCACGGGGTAGGATAATTGATGGACGTTATGTTGCTTCACCTTTCTTATCATTTGTATCCAACTTTAACGAGCTTAACAAGGAACAGGTGCCCGAATCAGCGCACTGGTATAAAATACGCTCTGACCATCAATCTGCATCTGTGTGTAGTGGAGGAGAAAAGACATGGAGGACGGCGGGTGTAGAGCGAGGGAGAGAGAAAGAAAAAGATAAACAAAACAAACAAAGGATTACTTGGCAACGACTTTGGAACGGAATTGGACGCTGATTAGTGGACTGGATTATTGGACTGAATGAGAACCCGAACCCGGTAAAGACGACCCTTTTTGTACCTGAACCACCATACTGCCAGCGATTGTTTGTTTTGTTACGTTTACGTATTGAAGAGTTATTACGTTCTGTTTTGATTAAGAAGTGTGAACTGTTGCTTTATTGGAAGATTAAACATACAGACACCGTGCTGTTTGAACTCATACGATCTCTCTGAGTTTGGTGTTTTGCATCTTACCATCTGTCTATTGCAATCATAAGTTTCCCTACCCCGCACCATATTACTCTATCTATCTATCTATCTATCTATACACACATTACTTAGATCTTTTATTTAACATCATGTAATCAAAGTAACTACAAAATTATATTGCAGACGTCTACTGTAAGCCATGATAGTATTTCATGTTAGATTTAGAATTGTCACTTTTTTCCATTTTTGTCAGCAGTATGTAATTTAATATGTTAATGTAATATTATTCAGCAGGTTTTATTTGCCTTTATGAAGCAAAATGAGTTCATTCTATAGGGTGATGCAAAACTTTTGGCTGTAGTTTAGAGTTAGGGTTGGGTGAGGGTTACATTGTGCAAAAAGATTTACACATTAAGTACATTACAAATATAATAACACTAATTATGTGTATGTAACACCTCCTCAGGAGCCGAGGCAGAAAAAAGTACCCACAGTAAATGGCACAGGATAAACATCAGTAGCCCGACTACGCCAGTGAGGGAATTGCGTCCTCAGAATTTGAGTAATTTTGGTTAACAAAGGTCACAGTTCCAGTTCACAGATACATCCATCTCACAGATAAGGCATTGGTACATAACTGGGGTGTAATCAAAGGAGAATAAAATGATAAAATGCCACATTAAATGTAAACTGGCTTAGTTTTGAACAGTACATTTCACTAGTCGCTTTAGGGATATATTCTCAACAGCCAGCTATGGCTGTATCTAACCAATTACTAAAGATATATCCAAATTAGTTTACTCATGCGCTCTCATAATTCCAAGAATACCTTGCCCACTACTCATAGATCTCACAAAGGTGGGGCTACAATCTTTCACTCGCAAAAATATAACAGCCGTAGGATTCTTTTGTGAAGAACGCTAGTGCCGGCGACACATACACACAATGCAGGTGCCGCCGCCCCAACACCCTCTCGTTCCTCTCACTGCATGGGAACCCAGCCTTTAAAAAGATTGAGGTGTGGCGAAACAACATACTTGATTGGAGGGTGGAAAAGGGAGGAAAATCAGGGCTGGGGGGCGTTCTAAAAAACATCAATTACAAAAAAATAAACAACCGTGGTGGCAACCCGTCACAAGTACACCTGTATTTACTATGTGACTACTATGTAAATACACAGCAATTTGATACACTTAATGTAAAGTGTTGCCATGTTTTGTAAATAGCCCCAAACATTTTCTTATTGTGTCCAATGAACTTCACCATGCACATCCCTAGTACCTACACCTTTAATTAGTGTTTCTTTCTCCTGCTTCCCTTGTCATGATTAGATTTAATTCAGTGTTTATTGTGTTATCAACTCAGCATACTACAGGCTTCAACTTAACCAAACTTGAATGCTCCTGACATTTAACCTAATGACTAAATCAGCAAAAATGTTTGCAGATAGCTGCTGGAAAAATATAGGCAGCTGTTGCCAAGCAACTGGATATTATTTTCTAGGCACTGTGTCCCCAAAACACAGACAAATTATTGGATGAATAAAGTAGAAATAAAAAGTGGTGTACTTTTTACTGTTGGGCAACAAGGCAATGAATAACAATAGCTAAAACGAACTGCTGTCGTCTAGACAGTTTGAACACATCGCTGGTTGTATAATGTATTCAAATGTTTATCAAGTACAAAGAGATCCACATTGAAATGCATTGTTCAAGGAAGTGCCCACAACTAGAGTCTGGACTTTCAATGCTTGATATTCATTGTGTTAAAGCTAAGTGGCTTAGAAATTCTTTCCTGAGAAAGGTAGCACTTACATATAATTACAATGTTTTTATACATAGTTACAATGTGCTTATTGCATAAGATTTACACATTAAGTATTTTGTAACTATGCATAATAACATTCTAATTGTGTGAGTACACATGTATTTACTAAGTAACTACCATGTAAATACATAGTAATTAGAGTGACCATGTAAAGTGTTACTCTCAGAAGCTAGGCCTGGTCAAGTTATTGGATCAATGAACAGAAGTGCTAGTGTATGAAGAGGTGGTGGTAGTTTGAGAGCCAAAGCTCATTAGTGCCCCTCCAAGGTGTTACAATGAGGGGCACTGTGCATACAGGACCCATGGCAGCCTCATCCTGCAGTAGCTACCCTTGAGCTTGCATTCCCCAGTACAGAACAATTGCTTTACCTTTGTAATGGTAATGTTTGAATTGCCACTGAAGCTCATTTTGTAAGGTTTACAAACATTCTAAAGCAGTCTTGGCCATGAAGTGGGCACAACCATGGCCTTTTTTTTCTTTTGCTTCAGCCTTTTTGGTTTACAATGGCTCTTGGAAAACATATTTACACATATTAACTCAGCAGTCTGTGAGAGTGCCTGGGCTGATGCCTGTATTAATGAGAGGACTAATCAGACCAATTAACATTTTTTCTTTCTGTTGCACTAGGGGATCTTGAGCTAGCTGCTTTGGCGAACAGAACAAGCGGCACATCTCAATTTGCATCTCAATGATTTACTGCTTTTCATCATTCAAGGCAAAAACAGCCTCTATCTCCTATGACCTCAAGATGAGTATGGCATTTTTATTTTATCCTTTGAGGAGAAGTGTTCAGCTTACGCACATTCCTCTTAATGGAACTGCTATTAACGTTGAAGGAATTGGAAATAGACTAGAATGTTTGTCATTGAATGTATTACATGTATTTTCAGGTATTTTGGCATGACTTGTGACAGGGAAATACTTTGGAGCAACACTAATATTTCTTCTGCTAGAGAATTTCTGACAGGACATATATTTCTGCCTCTAGGTGCTTTGTCACAATGCTGTCCACACACATCCTCCAATTTTAAGCCCAGCGTTTAAACACCATAAACGTATCAACTTCATTTATCTGAGATTGAATTTACAGTGTACATTTTGATTGCTTGTGTGGTAACACATGAGGCTGTGTGGTCCAGTGGTTAAAGAACCGGGCTTGTAACCAGAAGGTCCCCGGTTCAAATCCCACCTAAACCACTGACTCACTGTGTGACCCTGAGCAAGTTTCTGTAAGTCGCCTTGGATAAAGGCGTCTGCTAAATAAACAAATAATAATAAAATAATAATAACACTACGGGCCCTAAGGGCTGAAGAACAGCAACCAGACTGAGTGAGCTACTGAAGGCTACATCTTGGAAACCACTAGTCATGGCTTGATGAAACTGTGTTCTCAATGCATCTAAAACTGAACTAAGGGTCTTGAAATGGTGGCAAACTCTCTGTTAATGATATGGTACCATGGTACTTCAGTGGATTACCAGTCTATGCCATTATGATACCATTAGTATGTATAAAATATGGGTAACACTTTACAGTGTTTCTAATTACTGTATATTTACTTAGTAGTTACTTAGTAAATACATTATTGTTGTTTATTTTCTTAGCAGATGCCCTTATCCAGGGTGACTTACAGTTGTTACAAAGTATCACATTACAAAATATCAAAATACAGATAATAACAGTTATAGAATATAATACAATCGGTACTAAGTAAGAGCAAGTTTAAATGAGAGAATACAAATTACAGTAAATAATTACAATTGAGAGTGATTGCGACTAAGAGCAGCTACACTTAAATATTTGATTATAAGAGTAAATTCCATTAAGAGCAAGTAATAAGTACAATAATTGGATATGAACGATTTCAAATAAGAGCAATTACAAAAAACCTGAATACGGTTACCTTTCAAGAGTACTTGCACATAATTGCAATGTTATTATGCATAGTTACAATGTATAATAACCTTAGCTCTAAACCTAACCCTATCACTAACCCTTTTCTGATACAATTGTGTACTTACATATATCGTGCAAAAAAGATTTGCACATTAAGTACATTGTAATTAAGTGTAAGTGCACATGTATTTACTAAGTAACTACCATGTAAATACACAGTAATTAGAGTCAATGTAAAGTGTTGCTAAAATATGAAATTATTACCACCGACTATTCACCCACATTGTAGCTACCATGGTCCATTTGCCATTGTGTAAAATTGTGTTTCATATGATATAACATTGATTGCAATTCTGATAGTGAAAAGGGATACGTCACTATGAAAACCTGGTAACAGTTTCATAGAAGAGGTTTCATTTTGGTGTGTACATTTCATCCTACTTGATCAGCACAGCTGTTTCCCTGTGTTTAATAAAAAAAAAAACACTGTTTCTCAGTAAACAGATGTTCATAATTCACAATTCTTGGACAAGTCTAGCACTTTAAATATATTTGTTTTACCTCCTATTTAAGAAAAACTCCAAACCCCATAAATCTGTTGCCTTTTTTATTTTTTACCATATACTGTGCATAAATAATGCTGGTCTAAAGTATGTGCTTAGCTTAACCCTATCTCTCCATAATCCAAATATAAAATTATTGTTGCCTGGTTATTCAGACTCAACAAGTTGTTCATGTGATTATGATACATGTCTCAAATGTTTCTCTAAAACCTCTATTGGGAGGTGGGGAACTACTTTTTTTTCCAAACAAGATTTTTCTTATAAGAGTTTACCACGGTAAATGTACAGTGTTCCCATTCAGTTTCAATGGTTATATTACACTATGTAACACCATTTTTGTTCCTGGGTAGTAAGTGTTATTTCCTAATTGCTTATGCCTCAAAAGTATAGAAAATGGCTATTATTCCCCACAAACTTTGCTTTTGTGACCAGGACAGTGATATTTTGAAATTTGCCTATTTCCAATGAGAAAACGGGCGAATTTGTGTCTTTTCGTTCACATAAAGTCAGAAAAAAACAACATATGAATCCAAATTAACATGTATTTATACTAAAGTAATACAAAAATGACTACAAAAGATTTAGAAGTGAGTAGTTTTTCGAGATTTACGATTATACTGTAAATCACTTTCATGAATCAGCCCCCAAATGTAGTCTCCCATCATGTTCTCGTTATACTGTCCTTGGTAGCGGCGTTCAAAGTCCAGTATATCCTGGTGGAAGCGCTTGCCTTGCTCCTCCGAGTAGGCTTCCATGTTCTCCTTGAATTTAACAAGATGAGCATCAAGGATATGGACTTTGAGGGACATCCTACAGCCCATTGTGCCGTAGTTCTTCACCAGAGTCTCAACCAGCTCCACATAGTTTTCGGCCTTGTGATTGCCCAGGAAGCCCTGAACCACTGCGACAAAGCTGTTCCAAGCTGCTTTCTCCTTACTAGTGAGCTTCTTGGGGAATTCATTGCACTCCAGGATCTTCTTTATCTGTGGTCCGACGAAGACACCGGCTTTGACCTTTGCCTCAGACAGCTTAGGGAGGAGTCTTGAAGGTACTTGAAGGCTGCCGACTCCTTATCTAGAACTCTGACAAATTGTTTCATAAGGCCCAATTTGATGTGCAGTGGTGGCATCAGCACCTTCCAGGGGTCCACCAGTGGCTCCCACTTGACGTTGTTCCTCCCCACAGAGAACTCGGTCCGCTGTGGCCAGTCCCGCCTGTGGTAGTGCGCCTTGGTGTCCCTGCTGTCCCAAAGGCAAAGATAGCAGGGAAACTTGGTAAAACTGCCTTGGAGACCCATCAAGAATGCCACCATTTTGAAGTCTCCTATGACCTTGATGCCATCTCAGAAAAATGCAGATATGTATCCACTTAGGCAGCTGGAACTAAACTGAACTGGTGGGCTTAAGGCCCCTGTATTTATCCTACTATTTATATTACTGGAAAGTTCTAGAAAGTTCTAGAAGTTACTCCAAGTTTACTCAGCACTGAATCTATCTGGAATGTTCTGGAAAATAGGTAAATTTCAAAATATCACTGTCCTGGTCACAAAAGCAAAGTTTGTGGGGAATAATAGCCATTTTCTATACTTTTGAGGCATAAGCAATTAGGAAATAACACTTACTACCCAGGAACAAAAATTGTGTTACATAGTATTATTATTATTATTATTATTATTATTATTATTATTATTATTATTATTATTATACTTTACCATACCTCTCTGGGCTTTACAATGCTTCACCTGTGTTTTATTACACTTTACCATGCTTTTACTATAGAAAACTATAACAAAAAATAAATTGGAGAAGAAACAAACAAGACAACAAAGAGAAACATAAAATTGAGTTTTTAAGGAGTTCTATAATTTCTCCATATAGCAAAAGATGCATTTTACCTTTATTTCAGAAAAATAGCTTTTTTCTTCTGCCGTGCTTTCAAATATGCCTTATGGAAGTTTAAATAATTAACAAGAGAATAACTCTGTTTTTAAACATTTTTTGAAAGAGGCACAGGGACCAAGTAATGAGTTTAGACTATTTGAAATCAAGAATACAAAAATAGACTTTAGGGATGACTGATTAAAGATTTAAAGTATGCCTGTCAGACACTCTGAAACCCATTCTCTCTCCCTGGGAGACCCAGTGTATCCTGCCAGAGTTCAGGCTGACCAGCTGTAGGATGTGGATGGGCAGCAGTGTGGAGTAGTGGTTAGGGCTCTGGACTCTTGAACGGAGGGTCGTGGGTTCAGTCCCAGGTGGGGGACACTGCTGCTGTACCCTTGAGCAAGGTACTTTAGCTAGATTGCTCCAGTAAAAACCCAACTGTATAAATGGGTAATTGTATGTAAAAATAATGTGATATCTTGTAACAATTGTAAGTCGCCCTGGATAAGGGCGTCTGCTAAGAAATAAATAATAATAATGTGAAGAGAAACTCATTCCAGCTCTACTCTACCAAGAACTACTAAGAGTTTTGCTGCTGTGCTCCTCATTTGTGGAAACAACTATAATTCCTTTGTTTTTTTGAGTATTATTTGTAATTAAAACCTAAATCCTGATCAGCATACAAAAAGGGATCATAGTGACTTTTCTGCTTCATTTAGATTTAGAAAGTCAGAAAATCAACATTTTGTTTTACGCTTTGCTTGTTCACATGTGTGACCAGGATGACTGGTGGTGACATCAGACTTGGAAGAGAATGGACACAGACAGTCAGTACTGCAGGGTATGAAAAGCGGTGCCTGTGCATTTAATAATAAATAAAACAAAACAGAACACTTACTCAAAATAAACAGCACATTGGCCAAAACAAACAAACAAAGACACAGAACAAACAAGTATCGTGCTGGTTTAAACTAGCACGCGTAGCAATTGTTATTTTAAGATTTGACTCTCTAGTCTCACGACTCACGTCTCTCGTTCCGCCCTGAACACACCCCGACTCTGCGAAAGCTGCAGGTTCTTATAGTGGTGGCTGAAGGATTTAACTAGCTACATTTTGCATGGGTTTAATAATTCTTCGTGACTGTAAGCTAATTCAATAATTATTAGCCGACAGTCACGCAGTCTCAGGAGAGGTACTAAAACAATAACAAATAATGCCGGATGAGTTTTCTCCCATCCTGTAAAACATAATACATAATAAATCATAATAAGACACTGTGGCAGGCTGGCTTGCAGTGGTGAAGTGTGGTGACGTCACGGACCAGGAAGTAACTGAATCAAAACAATGGATGGGCGGGTGAAGCTGAACGCAACGGCGTTCAGGTGATTTTATTAATAAACAAAACAAAAATAAAAGATTTAAACAAACAACAAAACAGAAACCAAAAGGCACGAGGGTCAACCGAATAAACAGACAAACAAGTAAGTGTCGTGCTGGCTAATCCAGCATGTTTTAGCAATTGTTATATTCTGTTTCCGCTCTATCTCCCCGTACCTCCTCTCTGTACACTCCACCCTGCAGCACGGATAGCTGCAGGTTCTTATACTCTGGCCGAGGGGTTAACTAGCTGTTAATTATCTTATTACCCCTCGGCCACAGTCTGCACGCATTTGGTAAGGATGCATGACTGTCAGCTAGTTAAATAATCAGTAGCTGATCAGTCATGCATCCTCACGGGGCTTTTAAATTATAAATATAAAAAACAATAACAAAAGACGCGGCGCTTTTATCCGTGCCGCAAACAAAAATACAAATAATAATAAATTGGGGCGGGACACTCCGCACAGACACACATGTATATATATATATATAGGGGCGGGACACCCAGCCACAACATCCAATACACTGTTTGTGACGCAGATTATCAATGTGCCCATCTAAACACAACCTGAATGCAACACACACTGCTGAACCACTGAAGCAGGAGTAAGAGGAGGTGGTTCAAGTGCAGGGTTGCACACTTTTATTAAATAAAATCAAAAACCAATGCAAAGGGGCAGAAATGACTGTGTTAAAAATGCACACCCCTTTTAGAAGAGGCTATTTATTTTATTTTGGTTTTTTTTGCATACTTTTTGTTTTTGTTTTTGCGCTTCATAGCCGCCACAAGTAGACAAACGTTTCGGCAAGTGCCTTCTTCAGCGTACTTGATCAGAAAAAAAAAAAATTAGGTCTTTGATGTCTAATTTGAAACACTGCTATGATTGGTTTGCTACAGATAACAAGCAGCTTGGCAGGCCACCACACTAGAGCCCTGAATCTGTGAGGTAGAGCCAGTGATGCAATCAACAACATCTTGAAACTCTTCCTATGACAGTGGTCCTAGGGAAAGATCCTAATCTGCAACCTGTTCTATTGATCTGCAAGTGCAAAACGAGTGCAGTGCCTCTTTATGGAACTAAATGAATATTTCTGAATTTGCCAGCATAAATTGCACTTCTTCCAGCTAGGAAGTGTCAATTAGCCTGTCAGAGGATGCTATGTGAATAATTTAAGTGCTGTTAAATATATAGCTTTAAAATGTTGTTTTGCTTATTACTTTGCCCCCTGAAAATGATAATAACGCAAGAAGAAGAAGAAGAAGAAGAAGAAGACACATGAAATGAGTTCAGATGTTTTTATTTATTTATTTATTTTTTATGAATAGACAAAAGGAATACTTGTATTACCAGAAAAATACAAACACAGAATTATTTTGTGGCCTTAGTTCTCTTTCCCTGGGAGACGTGGCCTATCCTCTTCAGTGCTGAGTTATCAGCTGAGGTACACCTTTACTGGCTAGAGGAGGAGATGGCAGAAAAGTTCTGGCCTTCCCTCCCTGTGGAAGATAATTAGCTGCATAGTGTGTGCGATGATGGTCCCATGACAATGAAAAGACTAGCACGGGTGAGCACAGAATTCATGGTACATATTGAGGGGCAGAGATCAGTAGGCAGTTCTTTGAGACTCAGCTAAGCTTTTGTAAGAAGAGTAAACTTGTGTTTACCTACCCTTAGAATTGGTAATTCATGGCAATTGACCACACTTTAAAACAAGCTTCTGTTTGTGATGGATTAATTGATTAACGGGGGGAATTTAATACAGAAGTACATCACCTATGTTATAATTCCTCTGCTCTATGGCGGCATTTAATAACGCATTCTAGGAGCACAGTCTCTATGTGCTTTAAATTCAGAACTTAATAAACGGTAATAAACCGAAGTACAGTAATGAATCACTGTTTTAGAGGAACATATTTTCTCTGAGACGACTCTGGTCTTCTGCCTTAAACACTGTGTCCAAAGATAAACAATGCTAAGAGCATGCTCATACAATATGTTACAATTTTCTAATAAGGACCTGTAGCAACTGGCTTACAGAATAGCAAACTAGTCCAATAAGTGTGTGATTTACTGTTAAATCCCCAAGGGGCTTATTAGAGAACTGAAAAATCTCGTACTTCAAAAATAAATATAAAGAATCTGAAAATGATTTTCCTAGCTCCAACTTGAAAGTGGCACTTTTATTAACTGCAAGATAACATTGGCCCAAATCACATAACTTTCAATGACACCCTTTTTTTCCTCTCGAAACAACATTGAGTGTCTATTCTTCAGTTTTTTGCCAGTGTTTAATTAATTACACTTACCAAATCATTACTTAATAATTGGTATGAAAAAGGTGCCTAGTAACTGAAAGTCTTAATTTTGTACCCATTTCTTTTATTTTGAAAAGTCTTTGAGACCATGTTAATATTCACCTATTAGAGATCCCCCATACTTGCAGATACAGAGATCTCCTCTACAGTAAGAACTCCATATGCAGTGTCATCGTGCTTTCCAGAAACTGGGACTAGTGCCAGTGAATGTGTCATGAATAAATGCATTCTGTATATGAATCCAAAGGGAAATGGTCTGTAAGTTCATACATTTTTTTACATCAGAATTACTGTCAACCACATGAAAAATAATGGGATTTCAAATGTACTATACAAGGTGCATCTTAGCAAATGAGAAAATCTTCCAGATGACATTTTTATTAACATACGCATTTAAACTGCCCTCGGCTTCAATTCACTTTACAATAGAATGTGCAGAACAGCATCTTGTTTCTGTATTTTGATCTTCCAGTACATGTTACTGAATGGTCTTCAATGGCAAAGCAGTGGCACAATAATGGTTCTGTACTAAAAGCATAATAAAATAAGGAGGCATGGTAAGTCACATAGAGGTATGGTAAAGCATTTTTTTTTTTAAAAAAGCCTTGATAAATTGTGATAAATGGGAAGACTGCTCAAATATTTGTATAGGTGGTAGCACAAGGGCATCTATGGTGGTAGAATGGTAGCCTAGCATAGAGGAAATATTTTCATAATGTACATACTGCTGATAATACATTCACATGGTACTATACTGTAGATCAGTGAAATGACTCTTATTGCTTATTATATTAATATGGATAATAACATATTAACAACCATGATTGAGTATGAAAAGAAATGTTCTGCACATAGTGCACTGTGAGTCTACAACAGTGAGTAATGACAATAAAATAAAAGTCAAATTCTTAACATGTTTGTTTTTTATGGGAAGGTAATTTATTCTGTTTCTGTAATAGAATCACATGGTGTGTTAAACATCACATGATCCTATTAGACCCAGGAAGCACTCATAAGGAATCAGAACAACACGGAATGAATGTAGACATTAGAAAAAGAAAGATAAGTGGAGAGAGGCTGACCGTAGGGAGGTCTCTCCCCCCGTAAGATGAAACCAAAAAGCAGATGGAGGCTGGGGAGGAGGATCATTAGACGTATTGTTTTTTTCGAAAGACAAATAAGAAAATAGCTATTCCACTGACAATTTGTTCTGGTTTTGAAAGCATCTAAAATATGCACGATTTGATCTAAGGTTAAAATGAGTTACCTGCCAGAAAAACACATATGTACAATACCTCGCAACACTGGAAACACTATTAACTATATACTGTGTTTATTATATTAGGTCATTTATTTTAATTAATGCCTAAGCTTGAGGGTGAAAATATTGCCCAAAAACAGATTCAAAAACACAAGACAACAATACCTACTTTCCTTGTTTGTTCCCTCATCTGCTTATGCCTTGGCTCTGCCTCACTTGAGATGAGATTGGGCATTCTTTATAAGCTAGAGACTTGTTAAAGCTAGAGTAAGATCTGCTTTCTAAATGTTAGAGATGTAACAGTTATTGATCGCCATGGGTTCTGCTTTTTAGCAATGACGTTTCTTCGATGCATGCACTGTATTACTAGAATAATAATATTCACATGTAGTTTTTCAGATTCATTTCAAGGCATGTGTGTTAGTATTCTCAATGCATTTATTCTTGCTGATTATTACATGTTCGATAATCAATTTGTTAATTGGTTGCCGATTGCTTCCTTATGAAAGTAAATTTGCACATTTAATTTTGCAGTTCTCCTGTGCTTTTCCCATGGCTTATCATAGTAAGCCGTGTTTTGAATATGCTTTGCCATGCCTCACTGGTATGGTTACCATATGACTCCATGTACACTAGGACAGTGTGAGAAAGTTCAGGCTTTTCAACCTGTACCCCAATGCATTCTGGTAAGTGTAGTCCTGCTGTGAAAGCTACCAGAGACAGGTAAAACCTACCAGAATGCATTGTGGTGTGAGTTGAAAAGCCTGTACTGTCCCAAACTGTCCTAGTGTACATGGAGTCATATAGTAACCCTACACTGGGCATCACAACGCTTACCTATGCTTTTACGATGGGATAAGGGCACCTCTTCCAAATGTTATAGTATGTATTAATGATGTATGCATTTGTCTCTAATGTAAATTCATTTAATCTAATTTACAGCAGCTGTTAGAAGCACAGAGACGCTTGTAAAACACGCCAAAAAAAAATTGGCTTCCACCTCACACACCCTGATTCATTCCAAGCATGTGACTTGAGGCAAAATCCAAAAAAATGCAAGCATCAAGAAGAGCAAGAGAATTCATCACAGGCTGTTTATATACAACGGCATCCAGAATTTTTGCATGATTAAGATAGCACTCCATTTCTCATCAAATCACTGACATTTTAGGGTTATGATAATGTTATTTGGAGCAGATGGTGCTTTCTGATGGCTTGTCTGATTTTGGCAGTGATCAAATGCCATTGCCATTGATTTTAGTTCTACCTGACGCACGTATTGAGGTTGCTGCAGCCCTCAAACTAATTGGCACCTGTGTTGATATCAGACCAAGGGCATTGCTATTGACAGAATTTTACAGTAGGATACTGTTTCATTTGTATTGTCCTTTTTTTTAACTTGCTAAATACTATTGGGATACAGTGAAGAAATCCAAGCAGTACAATCAGTACCAGGCAATGGAGTTAATAGCAATGGCTGCAAAATGGACAAGGAACACACAGATAGTGATCATGATATCAAATATTCTGATACTGATATGGTGCAGAAATACTGTCATTTGTGAAACTGGTTGATACCATTGTGGACTTACTGGTATTTCAAAAAATAAAAATGTTCCCATTCTACCAATGGTAGCTTCATGCCCTTGTAGCTGTCCTTATGCTACCATAGTCCCTTAGGACAGAACTAGAATGAGTGTGAAAGTTTTTTGCATGATATATGCAAGTACACAATTGTATCAGAAATGGGTTAGGGTTCGGGTTATATCATGCAAACAGATGTACACATTAATGGGCCGGTGTAAGGATAAGTGCAAAGTGATTTGCAGCTGCAAAACACCCGTATTGTGGCCAAAATCTGTGTTTTGCACGTGCAGAATGGGTTGGCTGTTGTTGAGTACAGGCAGGAAAACCTTCAGAAAAGACGGAGACGACCCCATATATTCAAACCCAGGGTCAGATTGTTTGGGATGCTGGAGGATATAGTGGTAAGGCGTTACCATCTCACTCCGCAGGTCACCCTAGACCTAAGAGCTGGATTGACTTTCTCCACTATAGAGGACCATATGGCCTCTTTGGTAGCATAACTGATGTTGGCTGAGGCTTTTCCAAATAACTCAGTTTCATGCTGAGTGACCTCAGCCATAAGGACTCTCAGTGCCTCCTCAGAAATCTTTTCCGTGCATCAAGAGGACTTTGCTGCCCTTCCTGTGACATATATGTTTTTTGGTTGGTTAGATTATCATGCTCCACAAATCTCACACAGCGCCTGCTGCTCTCTGTACTCCTAACTCCCCTCACCTCTGGGCTATAAGTGCAGCCGCTAAATAGCCCAATGCACAGGCGGAGCTTATTGCAACCCTCATAATCATGATTGCATTATTTGTGTGTGTTTAGTAATTTGCATTGCTCTTAAGCTTACATAAGCCGCAGTGCAAAATAATTGCCTAGCCACTAGGCAATTTGGATTTTGCTGACGCAATTGTTTGCACTACGCCTATCAATACATCAGGCCCTAAGTACATTGCAACTATGCATAGTAACATTGTAATAGTGGAAATACACCTGTATTTACTAAGTAACTATTAATGAATACACAGTAATTAGAGAGACTTAATGTAACGTGTTAATGTAAAAGAATACTGTAGAAATAACAGTAACAGCAGTTCTTTCTATAGCCACCCTTTCTCCTCCCAACTCTTCACACAGTGAGAATTTTATCTCACACCATGCCTGAGCAGTGACAGGCACTCAGCTGGAGCAATTCAACAGAAGGCAATCACTGCCGTTGCCCTTTAGGGAAGCCAGGTGAATCTAGATAATGTGCGAGACCAGCCAAGAGGGGGCTACAGAACAGCCTTTAAAATTAAGGAAGGAGTCGATATATTTCTATAATCATTTGGGGATTGAATCCCGCCACCCTGTGACAGGAACAAAGGAAGGTAGGCAGTCCAAATGGATTAGAGATGTAATCATCAGCTATCTAAGTACACAGTACTTAGAGACACTTAATGTAAAGTGTTACCCCCCAAAAAAATTATATTCATATTTGTCTTTGTGCACAAGTTCCTTTCCCCACAAGCTCCCTATGAACTGAGCATTGTGGGTAGTTTCTGAAAAAGAAAACATTTGTGTTTTGTTTACTTTTTCAGTCTCGGAGCAACACATTTCACAAATCTATTTTCTTTAAATTGTTATTGGCAGCCGTTACAATTGTAAAACAAATAAGAAACAACTTAAGAGCACTTACAGGCCACTAAACTAAATGTCTGAGGTGTTTATTGCTTGTTTTGTCATTTGTATGTGTGTTTTCACTTCTAACAATGTTAGCGGCTGGTTTCACATACCCTCATTAGCACTAATCTTGGTTTACTCAATGTTAATTGGGTAAAGTAATCCAAGATTAGAGCTAAGTGGTCTAACAATTAAGGTTTTAGTTGAAAGTGCATGGATATAGTTCTATGCAAAGAAACACTGGGATAACCATGGATAGACAGTTGATTCAATCAAGTGTGATGCTCTATTTTATTTTTGCCACTTTTTTAGATGGGTGCACTATCATCTTGAAAGTAACAATGGCCACCACGGTACAACTGCAGCATTGCTGGGTGGACTTCCACAGCAATGCTTAAGTAAACTAAGTCAGATTTATCATATGACAGGCAACTTAATTTGCATCTGTTATTCAGACAGATGCTAATAAACCAGCCAGACAGTGTATGTTGTTTTCATTAACATACTCCATCCTTAGAGTTGGCCCTTCTGTTTGAAGATTGCCTTGCAAGACACCAACATTTCTAATTGTTTTTAATTATGTTTTACAAGGGAAGTATAATATTGATGCATGCAAAAATTAATTCCTATTCCCAAAGATAGCCAAACTACACAAGATGTTCAAACAGCAAACCGTTTAAATCAATGTGCAATTGACATTTTCAATGCACAACACTATAGAATGGCAAGAAATTGTAATGATCACAAAAAAAAAAAAACTTAAGTTTGTCAAAAGTTCTCCAGTCTAGGGGTAAAATCTTCAATTATGCGTTATGTATCTTAATTTATGTTTTTGTGTTTTAGTACTGCATCAAGCCTTACTTAAACAGTCTCAGTGGAATACTCAGAAAGGGCACCATCCAGTATTACACAAGGCTATGAAAGAGAACACAAGCCATTCAATGATATAAAGTACATACACAATCCTTTTATAAAGTCTTACCTCTCTCGTCTTAAAATCTAAAACTGCTAAATCTTAATCCAAGTTCAAACACAATTTCAGGTGTAATTACTATATCTGACATACCTATAGGAAGCTCAAAGCTATGGACTGAGACAATTCTCGAAATTTAACTAATGTAGTGCCAAACGTTTTTCATCTTTACCCCTGTTTTTCTACCTGATTTTAGTGTTCACTCAGCGCAGCAATTGCCCACAACAGCTCAAGAGAACCGAAGGTCGGTGGACGTCCTCCAATCACATGACCAAGCCCATTGCCTCTTAATACCCAGGACATCGGCTACAGATGTTGGTGAGTTATGGGCACATGTTAGACAAAGGCCTGCCCTGCAGTTATACACTTTGAGCTCATGGGAGTGCATGACCAGAAGGGTCCACTACAGTGCTGACGATTTTGCCTCCCTAACCCAAAGACATACCAGTAAGCATGACCATTCAGAGACGTGGTAAAATACAAATAACCTGTGTGCACGATAATATCTTGAGCCTGCATGTCATTTTCTCGTGCACACCAGTTAATTTCCCTTTCAAAGATCTGTACTGTTGCGAGCTGAGAATATATATGTATATATATATATATATATATATATATATATATATATATATATATATATATATCATCTGGAAAATTGCATTTTCTACAACTGGAAACAGGCAAACCGGAAAATAACTTGACTTAATATGCAACGATTAATATTACATAAACCTGTCATTCTGTATTGATATGATTCAGAAACTCTCCACTGTGGAGCGTTCATGTAACCCTCCAGCACAATTTAAACACCCTGCAGACATGTCATGTTGAATCACTATCCTCCGGGTGGCCCGTGGTCACCCTACACCCTATTGACAAAGCTGGTGTGTAAATACCATGCAAGTCCTTTTGTGGTGGCAATGCGGCACATTGTTTGGATTATTTATAATGGCTCATTCCTGCTACATGAATACAGAATGGATTGAAATTAATATATATAATTTATTTCTTAGCAGACGCCCTTATCCAGGGCGACTTACAATTGTTACAAGATATCACATTATACATTATTTCACATTATACAGATATCACATTATTTTACATACAATTACCCATTTATACAGTTGGGTTTTTACTGGAGCAATCTAGGTAAAGTACCTTGCTCAAGGGTACAACAGCAGTGTCCCCACTGGGGATTGAACCCACAACCCTCCGGTCAAGAGTCCAGAGCCCTAACCACTACTCCACACTGCTGCCCATAATACAGAGTACAGAGTTTGCTGAATGATTCAGGATGCACAGGTCTTTCAATAACACAGCATGCATTACTCTAGGTTTGAAATACTTGCACTGTATCATCAATTTGATTTAACATCAGGTTGATTTAATCAGGGGCATAAATAACTTGATCTACGGAGGAAAACTGTTGTTTACACAGAATGTAGCCTTTGAAAAATCAGTTTTAGGTCTTCATCAATAACTTTACTCACTTGCATCTGTGTAAGTGGGATTTCAAACTCCAACTCTGAGGAACTATCTTCATGCATAAGTACACAATTGCATCAGAAAAGAGTTAGGGTTATAGCATGCAAAAAAAGATGTACACGTTATGCTTAAACACATTGTAATTATGTGTAAGTGCATGTGTATTTACTAAGTAACAACTATATAAATACACAGTAATTAGAGACGCGTAATGTAAATGGTTACCATAAATAAAAGGAAAGTCAACTTAATCATTATAACAAACACAAAAACACTTCATATTGTATGTCATGTTTAATATTGTGTGTTATGTTTAATATGTTTGTGAAATGATGGGAAAACTACAGGGCAAATTTTAAGCTGTCTCAAGTATGGGTCTTGGCAGTTGCAATAAGTAAATACAAATTTTAAAACTGCGCCTTTTAATATGACAAGAAATCTATTTATATTTTATATGCATCCCTAAATGGCTTTATCTTGCTTATTACAATTATGTCTGTGCAGCTAAACAAATTCCTTTCAGCTGGTGATTCATGAGCTGGCATACTACCATAGTTCATTCAGTGATGTCTGACAAGCCACACAAAAATTTTTTTTTTATATTCTCCCAGTTGTGGAAATGCTTGTAATTGGAGCCTTCACAATACATACTCAAAGCTTTAGCAAATTACCCTCCAGGCAAGTTAGCTCAGATGCACCCGGACGCTTTGTTAAAATGAATAACCTCTATGTACAGGGATATATTTTAATGGCCTAAAAAGCTGCCATAGATATACCTAATAATGTCACCAGCATAGTTTACCTCTGAGTCGGTGAAAGGTGGCATTTCTGTAATGACTAGGGTTACCAGATTTTCAGAGTTCAATTCACAGACACCGTAGCAACTCTAAAGCTGTTACAATAACAGTATAAAATAACAAAATAATAGTTTAAAAATTAAACATGGGGTGTATTTATTGCAGATCATTAATGCTCATTTATTTCTTTGTGTTGTCATCTGATCAAAACAAGGTAAATAAGCAAAAGCTGTTACCATTTTATCGAATACATTTCTCTGCTGTTAACTTGCTGAGCAGACTGATACAGTTTTGTACTTTAAAAAAGGATGTCTTGTAACCCTAGTAAAGAGGCCAGTGTAAAAAGGGTGAAACAGTGAGTTTGTTAAAGATTTGGGGGAAAAAAAGGAACAATGCAAAGTTTCAGGCAGGAAATTGATCATTTAATTGACAGGAAACTCCATGCAACCATTAAGTCATGTTCAAATTGTATTGAGGAGGTGACTCCTGCATTCATGTCAACCTTCAGTCAATACTAACAGTCTTCAAGGCAGGTTCATTTAAATCCTACTTCTCTGTGTTGTATGTGGTCCGTGTGCTGCCATTGCTGGTAGTGTCACGTGAGCTGTTCAGTGTGTTGATATGTAAATAAATCCTTTTCGCCTGTGGGACGTATCAACTTCAACCTCCGTCTCGATCTCCTGCCTGTCACTCAGCAGCGAATGCACGCACCAACACGACAGATGGCTACCCTGTTACAAGCATTAATACCCTGTGTCTTTCTAAACAAGGGATTTAGGGGAGCTCCCTAATAAAAGCTGAATCTCAAAACAATAATTTTGCGAATATAGTAATTGTCACTGCTGTGTATAATGGTATTTAAAACAGGATTAATTCATCTGACTTTTTACATATCCGCCTTTACTCTGGTCCCACTGCAGGCGGACATGCGACGGATTACTGTATACTAAATGATCATTTGTGGTATACAGTTTTCATTCGCCACAGGAGGATGCCACAGTAAAAGACATCCTCCTAACAATGTGACCTTAAAATAAATTACTGCTTTACTGTTTTTGGTTCTAGTTGAATCAAATTAACTTTTGTTTTTGTCTTGTTTCAAAAAATAGGAATTAATAAAAGAATGCCGTTAATGATTTGAAAATGTGCTCCTAAGGTTGTACAACAGCAAGACCAAGGAAACAGCATTTACAATGGGTACAGTATTTCCATTCTTCCACATTGCATTTTTGATATATTGAAAACTTTATAATATGTGACAATTCACTGAATCCCAAGAGAATAAATAACTAATACTTCATTGAAATTAAATAGGAATTTACACTATATTTGAACTTTATATGTAATTAATAATATTTGAATTTCAGCTGTGTGTTTCTTACCTCTCATTTAAACATGTAGCTCTTGAGAATGTAGTTGTCATGGAAACTGAGGGACCATGGCACTGCCTACAATCAGGCACAGAGCAGACAGTCAGGCAGGCAGGCAAGATTATTGGACTACTTAAACTCATTCCACATGACACCCGATGATTCCAACAGCGAAAAGGTCAAGAGACTAATTGTGCATTAGCCCCCTGTGCCACAAAACCCCTTCTCCCAATTTCAAAATGTTGTAGAAATGTGCAAAAAAAATAATGAAAAATAATGATTACAGAGTTATTAATCAGTCGTGCAGCGTCTGGTAATTGGAGAACTCTTTACTCCAGAAACATATCTAAAGGGGCTGAAGTAAGATTCATCTCCACTGCAATAGATCTTGTAAATCAAGCGCTTCGCTTGCAGATGGGTTTTGGGATCCCTGGGAAAAGTCAGCACTGCAAGGTGTGTAGGATGAGTACGGGTAGCACAGGCTTAGCTGTGGGAAGTTGCTGATCTTTGCTGGGGATTCCACATTGCATTAGCTCTGGCGCTCCCATGGTTTAGGGAGGCAAAATCATCAGAGAATTTCTCCTCACCATGCTACAGCGGACCCCTGTTGACCTGCCTCCTGTTCAAAGCAGACACCTGCAGGGCTGGCCTTGACCTCCTGAACTCAGACCACCCAAGTGACATTAGAAACCTGCAAACCCATAAATTGACATTAGAAACCTGCAGACCCGCGACAGTCATTGTACAATCTGCAATATAAAAAGTATATGTAAGATCACTGTTATTATCAACATATGTACACTCCATTTATTAATGGGTTCTTAATTGAAGTTGCAAACTCTATACTTTTAAATTAACCAATGTTGTTTTTTTTTCTTTTATTAATTGGAAATGTAATTGTAATAATGCAGGTCAGATTAATCATTGTCCAAAATGTTCTCGAGGAAGGGGGATATCCCCAATCCACCCCCCCCTTCCGCCGCACACACACACACACACACACACACACACACACACATCAGGGATGGAAATAAGACTGATATTTCACCTATTCCAGGTTTTACAACAAGTTTTACAACAAGCTTGATTCCCATTGTGAACAATTTCAGGTTTGTCTTATTAAACTTATACTAAAACCAAAGAATGGATGAAACTGCTATGCAATGAGAGTCTTATTTCCATCCCTGATATATATATATATATATATATATATATATATATATATAGATAGATAGATAGATAGATGGATATCATTATTTTTGTTTTACTTACTCAATATGAAACTTGTTGCTGGTGCTGAGCAACAATTCTTTCAAGACGTGGAGGTACTTCACAAGCACACACACATGTCATGGTCAATGTTGATCCTGGCTCGGTACTTTGTTTTCATCAATGTCATGGCTGAAAATCCGGTTTCGCATAAGTAGGTTGTACTGAATGGAACTGTAGCAGGGCAGGAGCCCTGCACATGAAGAGGGGGTTTGTGTGTGAATACATTGTTAATTTAATGTTGTGTAAATGTGTGTAATGGTTATTTAATTTATTGCAGTACCTGACGCTCCTGGGATCACCTGCCTGCTGTGTGTGATTGCCAGCTGTGGATGATCAGCGGGTAGGTGTGTTCCAGCACAGCGTCAGGTATAAAGAGGTCCTGTTTGTTCACCTCGGGGCTGCTGCAAAGCCACGGACAACGGGCTGAAGATCGTCCACGCTACCCGAGCATAGTGAGAGAAATAAGTTGCTGAAATCCTCCGATCGCCGTGATGGTGAACCGGGATCGGAGCCAAAAGAAACTGCCAAAACCACCGACAGCCGGAGTCGGGGTTTGTGTTGATACATAAAGATTAGTTCGGGGATGGTAGATCCCTTTAAAGTATAGCGAGGTGAGCAAGCGGGACCTCCATGCATTAGGGAGTAGCGCACGCCGTTTTTACGGCACCTTTTATTTTATAGTTTTTTGTATTGTGTTTTATTTTGTTTTTCGTACGCTGGCCGTATGCACTCAGTGAGCTACCATGGTTGGTAGTGTCACGTGAGCTGTTGTGTGTATGTGTGTAAATAAATCCTGCGCGCCTGCGGGGCGTGTCAATTTCAACCTGTCTGGTCTCCTGCCTATCACTCAGCAGCGAATGCACGCACCCACAAGCAAGAACCCTTTCACAGGAACCAACACTTTCAGTGCTGCAGAAGAAGCAGTGCTGTATTCATCGGAGCACTCACACCTCAATGTTTCCTGTGGCATTTCACTGAACTTGGTTCTGAGGGAGCTGTCTGATGAAATGTCAATGAGATCTTCTAACAGCTTTGATGGGACAGAGTGTGGCAGTTTAGATTCAATATTCTCACTAATGGGGTTTGTAGCCCGTAGGTGTGTAGCGGCTTGTTCCATCATGAGTTCAGAAAAGTAAGTATTACATTTGTTGAGTAGAACAGACAGATGCGCTGCCAGCTGTGGTTTGATTAAGTCAAAGTCAATGTTCAATGCACTGTGAAAACTATGTCTTCTAACATAAAAGCGATCCGTCGTTTGACAGTGTCATTTGACATTGGTATTTTTGCCAGTTCCTTAGCCTTCTGCTCTCCAAACATTTCCTTTACAATTTCAATGGCACACGGCATTATCAACTCCTCAGCAATCGTATGCAATTTTTATTTTTGCTTTAGCAATTTTCTGCTCCACTATGTACGATGACACTACAAGCTTTTTATCCGCGGTAGTTGTGGATTTCATTACTGCTTTAGTACCAAGCAGTTCCGTAGCCTTTCGATCAAAAAATGAATGCTGCTTGTTTTTATATATTTCATGCTTGGTAATTAAATGTCTCTGTAATTTAGAGGGTTTCAAGCATTCATTGAACAGTAATTGTGCACAAATTACACACTGTGGTTGTGGTATATCTCCACTTCCAGTACAAATAAAACTGCAATTCAAGTAGCTGTCTTTGTATCCCCTTCATTTTGCAGGGTTACTAATGGCTTCATGTTTTTTACTCACAACACCACCTCCTCGCTGTTCTTCAGCCCTTACGGTTGAACTTGTGGAAGGAAGTTCTGTATCATTATTCTGTGGGTTTTGTTGTTTTGATACTGTTGGTCGAATTAAAAAATGTATCCATATCTGGTATTTATTGAGTGTGTTTCCAATGATTCTTCCTCTGCTTTGTAATCTGTTGTGCCCCCCCCCCCCCCCCCCCCGAAATAGCTCTATTACACCATACGTAACCTGAGAATGTGTTAATTTCTACACATGCTTATGACATGCTGAAGCTAATAGCTAATAGGTTTCAGCATGTCATGAAGCTAATAGGTTTCAGCATGTCATAAGCATGTCATAACCCTAGGGGGCTGCGGACTCCCGGTTGAGAACCCCTGGACTAGACAACATTACTACATTATATTTTTACACTACATACTTTGCCCTTCGGCCTCGCCTTTCAGGGTACCACTGCCCATAAATTAGGCCATTAAATGAAGCCAAAAAGCAGATGGAGGCCGGGGAGGAGGAGGAGAAGTCACAGTAGGGAAGTAATGGATTGAGGTAAGATCACTGGATCTATATTGAAAGATAAAAAGATACCAGCTATTTGACTGCCGATATGATCTGGTATTGGAAGCACCTAAAATATGCTTGGTGTTTATGTGATTTTATATTAAGTTAAAGTGAGTTCCGTGCCAGAACCAATGCTTTGCTTGATAAACAACACATATGTACAACACCTCTAAACACTGGAAACACTATTAACTATGTACTGCGTTAAATATTATATTGGGTTCTTTTTTTTTAATTAATGCCTAAGCTTGAGGCGAAAATATTGCCCAAAACAGATTGCTAGAGAACAACAACAACAAAAAATGTTATTTCATAAACTGATATTTCAAATATGTTGATACTTCTCATACAACTCAGTGACAGGCCTGTGATTAGAACAGAGATGCTGGGCAGCTATGAAAAGTAACTCCACAACCTTATAAAAACATTGGCAGCTTATGAAATAGCTCATTACCCAGTGCTATTGGTAGATAAATATTCCTTTGCAGCTCTTGAAGCAAACCCATGGGTATTTCCATATTTCCATTCAGAGAGGGTTTGTATTCACACCTCACTAATGGGGTTTAGCTTGCTTTAGCTTAACCCATCAACAACAGTATGTCAAACATCATTTATGCTGCTTGATTCAACTGTCTAACTCTGCCTCTCAACCATTCCTGCATCTGATCTTCTCTAATGGTAAGAAATGTTACATGGATTGGAGCATGGATTCTTCTTTATAGAACGCAAAACTGGGTTTCTTTTTTAAGAAGTAGGGGAAGGATTTTCAAAAGAGATGTGAGGTTTGCAAGGACCAGTTGCACAGATTTTCTCCCCTCAATTCTGCCTTGAATAAAAAAGTTGGGTAACACTTTACATGAAGTGTCTGTAATGACTGTATTTATACAGTAGTTACTTAGTAAATACATGTGTACTTACATGTAATTACAATGTTATCATGCTTAGTTACAATGTACTTAATGTATAAATATTTTTGTACACTATATGTAAGTACACAATTATATGAGAAAGGGGTTAGGGTTAGAGCGGGTAGGGCAGTGGTACTCAAATATGGCCCTCGAGATCAAATCCAGTCCAGGTTTTTATTCCAAGCAGGTCCTAAATTAATCAATTGCCTCTGCGTGGAGTAAAAAAAAAACCTGGACTGGACAACTAGAATTGAGTACCACTCGGTTAGTGTTAGGATTAAGGTTATATCATGCAAAACATGTACATTGTAACTATACTTAACATTCTATGTATGTGTTATAGGAGGCTGTGTGGTCCAGTGGTTAAAGAAAAGGACTTGTAACCAGGAGGTTCCCGGTTCAAATCCCACCTCAGCCACTGATTCATTGTGTGACCCTGAGTAAGTCACTTAACCTCCTTGTGCTCTGTCTTTCAGGTGAGCCGTAATTGTAAGTGACTCTCCAGATGATGCATAGTTCACACACCTTAGTCTCTGTAAGTCGCCTTAGATAAAGGCGTCTGCTAAATAAGCAAATAATAATAATAATAATAAGTACACATGTATTTACTAAGTAACTACTGTGCAGTTTGTTATATATGTGTAGTTCAGTATCTATGCCCAAATAATCCTTATCCTATCCTGCTGAGACTGCCTTCATGCAAAGGTCATGCTTACTGTTTTGAATTAAGTTTGTCATGCGGTTTACCCTAACCACCTTGAGTTGCTTTCAGCCAATTTCGTTTTATTGCTGCTGCAGATTTCAGATGGAATCCAGTGAAGAGATAACACTACATCACTCCAGGATATAGCAAGAGAACCTTATAATTGGAGCCTGAATAATGGAGCATGGTAATATACTGTACAGAGGGAGCAGTGTGATGACAAGATACTGTGTTTGGCTCTATTTTTTGTATTATTTAACATATCTTAATAACTGTACTAGCCCTTTTCAAGAACTGGGGCAGCTTATGTGTCTCTAATTACTGTGTATTTACATAGTAGTTAGTAAATACATGTATTGTTACACATAGTTACAATGTTATTATTGCATAGTTACAATGTACTGAACGTGCAAATCTTTTGCACGATATATGTCAGTATACAATTATATCAGAAAATGCTTTAGAGTTAGGAATTAGGGCTATATCATGCAAAAATTGTACTCATTAAGTATATTATAACTGTGCATAATAACATTGTAATTATGTGTAAGTCCACATGTATTTACATAAGTAACTATTATGTAAATGCACAGTAGATACACAATTTCTGTGCCTTCTCTGTAGCTGTATTTCAACAAACATGCAACTGCAAATTGTGCTTTGTTGCTGCCTGTGTTAACATTACAACAAGGGTATCAGTAACATACACCCCTGCCACCGCTGTGAAATCAAAATCAGAGCTATCATATTACTGAAGTTAGACTCTCTCCACCTCCTTCAGGGATATCACATTAACATATTACCACACTTGACTGTTTTTAAGCCATTCTTCATGATGTAGTTGTCTGAGTGATTATAATAAACAGCCTTTTCTCTTAAGCAAAGCAGCTTTTCTGTGATGATCCAAGTCCTGCTAATAGTGTATGCAACACGTATCTTCAATAACATAACCAACCATACACTTGATTGAGTTTAAACTACAGTAGCCACTTCACTGTATGACATTCCGGGAAGAGCTTAGTTTGTGTCCACAGTCGTAGTCGATGCACTGTTGCTGTAGTCTTCGTCAGCCTTTTTTAGCCTTCTTAAAGAAGTAGATTGGAATAGAAGAAAGAAGTTCATAATGCTATCATTGCATCAAGAGGATTGATTGAATCAGACAGTTGTGCAGGAGATGTGAGGCATGTGACCTATGTAAGTTCTGGCTCAACTGCACCACTGCTGCCTATAGAAAATAGTACCGAAACAGGGTTCTGGCACATTCCAGCTCAACGACTGTCCTGTCATTAACCAATCAACTGCTTCCCCTTATGACAGACATGCTTTGTAGCCAGTGATGTTGATCTCTGAGACACTGCAAGTGTAACAGACAACTGACTGAGCAGTAGTTTGGTACCACATAATTTTTTTTTTATTATAATGAAAATATGTATTTACTATAACATGCTTCTTTCTGCCCATATTCTGTAATGCAAAAAAACTGTAATAAAAACACCCTGTAAGTCCAACTTATTTGCAGCTTAATGCTTGTTTGTATTGCTTTTGACATTGATATAGTTCCAGTTTTTATTAATTTAGAGAAATGTACATTATTTTTGTTTTTTAGCTTCGAAGTTGAAACACGCTGTGAATCTCGCCCTTTTATTTAATTATGGCAAAAGCAGTAAGACTTAAATGCTGCATTCAGAGTGAATCTTCTCAAAGTTTCCTAGATTTTAAATTGCCCCTAATAAAGATATATGGGCCACAGAATTATGCATTACTAAAATTCCTAAATTATTTCCCCGGAGAACCTCTAAGCTGTAATGTATCATCCCTAATTAGCATGAAAGATACTTCAGCATTAATGTTTTAAAAGGTGCTGCGGATGGAAAATATAAAAGGTGTCTATGTGACTGTTTAAGTACTGAAGACTGATATCAGATAGCATCCTATGGTTTTTAGCTGTCTGTATTTCAGCTAATGATTTCAAAATGGCCTTGCTGAAATGCATCTTGCTACCTTTCATTAGCTTTAGTGCCGTCGTCACTGCTTCACTTAACCCATTTATATTTCAATGTGTTTTTCTAGGAATTTTCATTGGGTTAGTTTTTTTTTTAAAGACGATCCTTTCGCTGGTTATAACTTGAAAATGGAAACTTAATTTTAAGCATTGCTGTCTGACACAGCGGCCATAACTTTTGAGATAATTGACAGTGACAATAGTTAGGGGGGGTTAACAAAATAAATCCCTATTCTAAACAGGGCATTCACAAACATCAGCCCTGTTTTAAAATATATTTTGTTGCATTGGGCTTTAAAGTCCCATGCAGAGGTCATTACCTGCTAGATAATTGACCACCAAGCCTAAGGTGTGGAAATTTACAGAAATACAAGGCCAGTTACCTAGCAAAGTCCACCATGGAGGATACTGAAGAGTAAGCAGCGGGTTTATGAAAAATATAGCCTTACATATCCCCAGGTGTTGCTTACACACAAAATGGCTGCTCTAGTGCACTGATAGTGTTGGCCACATTGTCAAACACGTAACAAAGCAATAATGATCCATGGTGTTATGGAACAGAAAAGCCAGAGCACTTGTTTTTTTTTTCAATTGCTCTTCCTGATTTAGAGGACAGATCTCAAACTCCAGTGCACTAGAGCGGCCATTTTGAAAAGAGCTTTGAAACAGGCTTTAAAGTTCTAAGTGTAAAAGGTTGTCAGGCTGTTAACAATGAAAAGAGAAATTACAGGTACATTGTTTAAACAGTTGTAGCAACACCTGGGGATGTGTAACGCTATATTTTTCAGAACCCAGCTACTTATACCTAACAAAATAAGGTAACACTTTGCATTAAGTGTCTTTGCATAGCAGTTACTTACACATAATTATGTTATTATGCATAGTTACAATGTACTTAATAAGTATAGCACAAGCAAACATACAGTGCCATGGCTCCACAGGACTGCAATCAAACTTGAGCTTGTGAATGCCCTGTTTAACTTTTTTTTTTTTTTTGGGGGGGGGGGGGCATATTACATTTTGGAAACCTGTTGGGATTTCAAACACATTGATTGATTGAAATTCAGCATTACTGAAACATTATTTCTTCTTCTTCTTCTTCTTCTTCTTCTTCTTCTTCTTCTTCTTCTTCTTCTTCTTCTTCTTCTTCTTCTTCTTCTTCAAATAAAAAAAAACTTCACAGCAGTCCTTTCAAGTTTGTCCCTGCGGTACAGCAATAATATATGAGAGTAACCAGGGTGGGATAATCATATGAAGACCTGTCTCACCTACCTGTACTATACAAGCTACACTGATACTAAACCATTTAAAATCTTTATGTTTACCCTGGTTTTACTCCCAGTTCCAAATATCCAATTATGGTCACCCACAGCAGCAATGCCAACAACAGCTCAGGAGAACTGATCCGATGCCCAAAGCCTATTGCCTTTTAAATCCAGGAGCTGGGTAGATGTGGACAATCTCACAGACCATGCAGGACAAAGGTAGTCCCTGTCCACTTTGAGCTCACTGGCCACCTGGCTAGTAGAGTCTGCTGTAGCATGGTGATCCTTGCCAATTTTGTCAACCTTGCAGTGTGCCCTAAGGAATCTCCAGCAAAGATCAACTTGAACCTGTGTCCCCTAATTGTCTGATGTCCCCTGCACACAGCACACCACAAAGATGCCTTTACCAAGTGACCTTGAGACTAATATTTAAAATGTTTTATAACATATTTGGTCATGCTTTATTTTAACGGTACACTTTTCTAGTTGATTAACTTTTAACAGCTGGCCTACTTTGAGACAATTAAATTATGGTCACTAATGGTGAGTTAATATAAAGCGACTTATTTGAAAATTAATAAAAGATTCAGTTAAATATCCTCAGCAAATATTCTTACTTTGGAATTACCAACCACAAGTCAATTATTTAACTGTAATAAAAGGGAAGATGTTACTGTCATCATGGCTTGAGAATGAGATCAGGTTTTATAATATTAAACCTTTTATTAGTTTATAAATTGGTTAGTCCATGCAGGGATGCTGGCATTCCATTAACTGTACTATATGCTGCTTTATTGTTAATATTGTTTCCATTCATAACCAACCTGTATTTAGTCCATTGTGATCCCTCATTGGAAAGAGGGAAAATGTTGACTGTTAACCAGCTTGGATGTCACTGTTTTGAACTGACTTTGCAGTTGAAGGGAATTTCTAGAGATGCCTCAGGTATCATTTCTTAACTGGTGATGCCAACCTTACCAATACTAGTGATTAAGCACGACAGAAACTCAAGGTACGGTTGATGTCATACAGCAAATGGCTCTCTAATTGGCTCTTCTGCTGTCTACAGTATGTATGCACAGTGGTGTGCAGTGCTTTACCATATGTTACCTCTATGATTTGATGTGTTTGCCTGTTCCATTACTATGCAGTTGCATTGATATTTTACACATTGCTATGCTTTACCATGCTATACTGCAGTTAGCTTTTTAAAAGAGAAATTCAGACCGTAAATCATAAAAATGACTAACTTAAACTTTTGACGGCATAATAAAGCAATCTAAGAAAACAGTTTCTGACTAGGGACAAAAAAAAAGTCAGCCTTGCTTTAGAGCAATGCTATAAAGTGTTGGTAAAAGCCTAAGGCAGAACAAATCTCAGCAAAATGTACTTTGCTGGAGAGGGAAAAAATGCTGCAACTTTGTAATGGAAGTGCTGTTACAAATTGCTTACAAACAACAGTAAAGCTTGGTTAGAGTGGGATAAAGCTTTACTGGCACTGTAAATGAATATAAAATCATGCCCCTGAATGAATGAATCCATGCATATGAATTATTCTTCTAATTTTGTCACACTGGAAATGACTGAAATGTTTATCATTCTCTGTTAAAAAGAAGTCGGAAGCAGGCTCTAATAAATTAATGGAAGGTAAAATGTATTTTATTCTTGCATTCTTGTATTCCTTTATTCCTGCCCTGTATCACATCATTTTGATTTGCTTGGTTTTGGTTGTCTCGGAGTTTGTTTTCATTGGCAAAAACATTTAGTCAATGCAAGTCTAGGGAATCTACGGCAGTGTCTTAGATAGATCAACACTGTGTCCAGATTTGGTCACCTCAAAAGGACATTATTGCATTTGAGAAGGTACAGAGGCTACAACTAGGCTGATCCCATTATGTAATGACATGATCTGCTGTTATTGATACCAACTAAAGTTAAACCAAGATCAGGAAATTGTTTACCTTGGATAAATGAATTTATATGAGATCTTATGAAGAAAAGAGTTTTAGCATTAAAATCTAAATTAAAAAGTGAGAGAGATACTGGTCTTAGGATTTTTAAAGGATTAAGAAATAAAATAGTTAGGGAAATACGTAAAGCAATGGCTGAATATCTTATTAATATAATAAATAGGGGAAACAATAAAATGATATGGATACATTTAGATTGTCTAACTAAAAGAAAAGGACGACATGTACATGTGGGATATCAACAAAAAATTAAAGATAAAGTAGGGACTGATAGTTTAATGTGAGCTGAAACTTTTAATGATTTTTTCATGGATTCAGTGGAGGAGTTGACCTTGAATTTTGAAGTCGATATAACACAAAATGCTGAACTAATTACTGATGGGAAGCCCATATTTGATCTAAGAAAGGTATCTCAGGTTGAGGTGATAAAAATCTTGTGTTCTTTAAATGGATCAAGATCTAGAGACTTGTATGGTCTAGATGCTGTCTTTGTAAAGAAGAATAGGGATGTACTGGCTAGACCTTTGACTTATTTGATTAATCTCTTCATTTCGAAAAGTTTGTTTCCTGAAGATTGGAAACCTGCTGCAATCATTCCAATATATAAATCTGGGGTCTCTCAACAGGTGATGAATTGTAGAGTGATCAGTATTCTTTAAACATTATCTAAAGTCTTAGAAAAGGTAGTCAGCTGAAAGATCATTGGGAGTCTTGGAATTTTTTGCACTTGTTACAGGTTGGATTTAGACCCAAGTACTCAACTGAATCTGCAAATTGCTTTCTCCTAGAGAAGATAAAAACAGATTTGGATAAAGGAGATCTGGTTGGGGCTGTGTTTTTGACTTAAAGAAGGCATTTGACACAGTTAACCACCATGTTCTTCTCTCTAAATTATATAGATTACATTTTTCAGAACTGGCATTGAGATGGGTTGAATCCTATTTAAAGGACAGGACCCAGCGTGCTTTAGTGTTAAATCCCCTTTTAGTAAATGTGTTACTGGAATCCCACAGGGATTGGTGTTGGGACCCTTACTTTTTAGCATGTATATTAATGACCTCCCTGAGGTGTGGGTGTGCAGATGTATGCTGATCACACAGTTATATATGTATCTGCACCCTTAAAGGAATTTTAAAAAGCTCTCTGAAGATACTAATAGGCTAACAAGGGATTTGTAAAGTGGAAAGGCATCATAAGGACCACATTTTAAATAAAGATTCTCCAAGAGTTGATACGAAGCAAAAAATATCTTGTAATAAACTTAAGGTTTGGTTGAAATATAATCAATAAGCCGTTGATTGTTATGTACTTTTAATAGGTAATTTATGATTTTAATGTTGTATGTATTTTTAATCAAATATTCAATAGGAGGTTATTGCTATAGTTTAGAATAGAAGTAATATGGAGATTTATTACAGCTGTCATCAATGTCTGCCTGGAGACTGTCAATGGAAATTAGCCTGCTGGCCAAATTGAAAATGCAATGCATCTTGTGTCAGGCAACTGACACTTATGCTATAATTGTATGTGTCCCTGATAAATAAACAAAATAAATAAATCAAATAAATAAAAATACAAGGACAGGTTTAAATATTTAAATCTCTTCTGGATAGAAAGAGGGTGCTTAGTTGAAGTTCATAGAATCCTAAATGGTATTGATAAAGGTAAACCAGATCACAGTGCTCAATTTGCAGCGTGCATGCTTGACTCTCATTGGCTGCAGATGATCACTGAGGTTAACAGGCAATGGTGTGTTATTGCACCGTAGAATCTGAACACACAGACAGACGTGCCTGGCTCTTATGCATAGCGGTTAAGACACTCGCTTGTGGTGTGTGTTGTCGCAGGTTCGAGTCCAGCCTCTGCCCTGTTACATAGACAAAACAAAAACTTTCCAGAACTGTGGTGAACTACAAACCCATGCAGTGTATTTCCAGTACAGTCTTTGTTCCCAGCCCATGCTGAGGCTATTTGTGTAGTCTGAGCTCAACAAATCAATATTGTTGTCAATAGCCACTGCAGACAGAATAGCAGAAATTGAAACTGTACCGCTGGGAATTCAATTTAAAATAATTCCATTTGGGCAATTCTCGCCACCATCAATGAGTTCCAGCAATGTATTGCACATTTGTTATAGATGTTCCTTTAGGAATAGTATTGTCAATAGTAGGAATAGATGGTGGTGTGTGATGCATTGTTGTTGCAGATTCTGACTCGTGCAGGGAGATGAGTAATAAAACTCTATAACTCCCTGGCTCTTTTGTGTGGTGGTTAAAATGCTATGGTGTGTGTGGTAGCTGTTAGTTAGTTTGATGGCTCTGCTGTTGATTAGTTTGATAGCTCTGCTGTTTAGTTTGATGGCTCTGCTGTTGATTGTTTGATGGTTCTCCATATTGAATGACATATCACTTTGTAGTTTTACATATACTCAATGAAAAACTGACAAAAATTAAAAAATGTTTCATTTCTAAATTTTACAAGAAATACTGTACTACTATTATGGTTTCACTAAATTATGTGCATATAGTTATTATTATTATTATTATTATTATTATTATTATTATTATTATTATTATTATTATTATGTTTCAATCCAAAAATGCAACGTGATACATAACGTTTGGCCATAGCTGTATACTTACATGAAATAATTGATAATCGTACTAACCTTAGTAACGTTGTCACTGTTCCCTGTTTTACACAGAATACAAAGCTTTGTAAAGTTTCAGGCAGGTAATTCTACACTGCAGGTGAGACAACTAATAAGAAAATCAAGGGGAGTTTGGATTAGAATCTTACACCCAAGTCTCTTTCAATTACCAATCAACTGGTAGCCAACAACAGGCAGCTAAATGTAACCCTTTCAGTCCTGTTAACATATGCTGTCAGAAATCACGTTGAAACCTCATGGGACTCCAAGGCATCAGTATGCGGTAGTGTATAAATATATGTAAAAAAAAACCAAAACAAACAAAAAAAAAACATTTATTGTCCTGTTTTTATGTATACTCAATAAAGGAGCTCCTGTTCTTCAGCTTGACAAAAGTAATTCACGACTAAAAGGGTTAAACCTCTCCATGTTTTTGAGATTTCCTTCTGCTCCCTGGTGAAGAGAAGCCTTTTTTTAATTTAGTAGTCGCCAATTGTTTTTTTATCGTTTTCTCCCAGTTTAGAAAAGCTAATTATTTTTAGGCTCAGCTCACCGCTACCACCCCCGCACTGACTCTGGAGCAGTGAAGACCAACACACGCTGTCTTCCGAACCGTGTGCCGTCAGCCGACAGCTTCTTTTCACACTGCATACCTACCATGCAGCCACCTCAGAGCTACAGCGTCAGAGGACAACGCAGCTTTGGGCAGCTTACAGGTGTGTATACACCTGTATACACTTTGCAACCATTTAAAAGGTCCTACGGAAAACTATTCATTCTGTTTTATCATTACTGTAAGAAGAAACTGCATAATGCAGACCAGATGTATTTTATTCTCAAGTAGCCATGAGCAATAAATTAATTCCAAGGCTACACAGAGAACACTTCAATTGAATTGTTGACCATAAAGCAATTCAGAAACGATGTGACTTATGCCAGAATACCCTCTATTCAAGCATCGCTGTTCAATTCATAACTTGTTGATCCATTGAATTTCCAAGTTGTACACTCTGTTAATGGATTTTGTTTCCTTTTAAAAAAATGATCAAGGTGCATTCGTGGAAGGCTATTCTCTTGTATTGGAAAGCAATGATAATTACATTTAAGAACTACCAGAGCTTTCAACAAAGGGGACAGGAATGCAACATAAATTTGACCCTACAGAAAAATACTTTTTGTATGATCGTTACAATAAGAAAAAACTTCATGATGGAGGCCACATGTCTTTCAATCACAAGTAGCCTTGAACAACTAAATAAATACTACGGTTACAAAGAGAGACTTAAATTGGAGCATTGACTGAAAATTGCTCTGGTAAAATTTTAAATATGCTCAAATACCTTTTATTTAAGTTCATAACTGGATGATCAATTGAATTTCCAGTTGCACGCTCTGATAATGGTTTTGTTTACACTCAAAATAAGGACCAAGGCTATGTTCCGTGCAGGTACATTTTGTGGAAGGCTATTTTCTTGCAAAGAGCAGCTCCAATAATGTAGTAATTACATTTGAGAAACACCAAGGCTTCCAACAAAAGAGGACAGGTGCGCAGCATAAACTTGACACACTGCCTTTGGATGAAAATAACATAGCAAAATAATTGTACGACTTTATAACCACTGAAAAGCTTCATTTTAAAAAGGTATATCAAGGACAGTTGCTGGCTTTACCAAAGAAATGGAAGAATCTCCATTTACAAGAATCTCTATCTTCAGGAATGTGTAATGTATGAGATTCTTGAAATAAACTACTGTACTGGATCTGTTTATCTACACCATAGATACACAGATCTGTAATGAAACAAGTGTAAAGACGAAGCAAAATCGGAGAGCAACAAATTAATTTTAACGGTTTAAAACTAGCATGATACAATTTAGTAAAATTTAAAAATATTTTTTGCACGATATAACCCTCACTCGAACCCTAACCCTTTTCTGCTACAATTGGGTAATTAAATATATTGTGCAAAAAGATGTACACATTAAGTACATTGTAACTTTGCATAATCACATTGTAATTATGTATAAGTACACATGTATTTACCAAGTTACTGCTATGCAAATACACAGTAATTAGAGACACTTAATGTAAAGTGTTACCGAAAATCCTCTATGGGAATTCTGCGGAAATGTATTTGGTCACGTGACATATCATGTGATCCGCTAGAGCTATATAAGCTATTTACACAACAGGTAAGATTTATTTTTCATTCTCCATTTTTTAAAAGTAGTCTCTTGCCAGTTTAATTCTCATTTCTTTCAGAATGTGCCTTTACGCTTTCTTCAAAATGTGACCCAAAGGACTTAAACTTGTATGAACAATAACAACAGCAACAGTTTTCAGTTTTTGGTTGCCTCGGGCTGGCTGTTCCGAGCAATGGAGGTTCTGGAAGACAATTCAACAGAACTTTCCCATTGCTTTTCAAATAAGCTAATCTCTTTAGCTTTATTCCAAATACGACTGTTTCTTTGTGGTTGAGGTATAAGGCTTCTAGCAAATACATCCTGTCAAATCATAAAGGATACCTCTTTTAAAAGAAGAAGCAAAGGCATACAGGCATGTTTTTTTTTTGGTAGAGTTCAAATAAACAGGCTTAGATCGTAATAATCTTTGTCTTCAGGATACAAAGATGCTGTCAGTTTGTTTTACTACATATAAAGTCATAATCTTGACCCCAAGGCTCTATGTTAGCACTTCATTATTTTTATTTTTTTTTTTACAATGAACTGTCCTGTATAAGCCTAAAACCATTGTGCCCAGGTATTCTTTATTGGGATAAATACACTGTTAATTGAAATGTACAGCTAAGGTCAAAAGTTTTGCATCACAAAGAAACTAGAAAATACTATCGCAAAAGTATACCGGTAGTAGAGTATTTCATGGTAGATTTTGAAATGTCAATTTTTTAAATTTGTGTGTGTTTTTCATTAAGTATATGGAAAACTACAAAGCGGTGTGTAATTCAGTATGTTAACATAACCTTATTCAGCAGGTTTCATTTGACTTTATGAAGCAAAATGAGTTCATTCTACAGGGTGATGCGCAGCTATTGGCCATAGCTGTAGTAATAAGTGTTTTCTTTTGGTTAATTCAATATTACATTTCACCTCACAAAACCACCACACAATTTGGTACCATGGAACAAGGTTTGTGCCAGACATCTCAATTTACCATAAACAAGCCAAGCAGAGAGACAGGTCAGTTTAAATCTAATAAACATATAGAAAATGTAAACATAATTTGTACCAGCATTTGAGACTAAAATCAATTATATATGCCAAAAACCAACAAATAACAAAACAGTAATTTAGCTGTGACAGGGGGTTGATACAGTTGAATATGCCATTTGCAGTGGTTTTCCCCGTAAACATAACCCAGCTGTGCATATAATTTGAATTCGCCACCTGCTGCAGTGTGGGATTTTAAAATGCACTGGTCTAATTGCTTTGTATGCTGTGAAAATGAAGCTGGGTGTATTCTACACCAAGACTCACAATTATTAGGACTGACAAATCTGCAGCCCCCTGTAAACTCTACCACATACTGTACCTTCCCCAACAATTGCAAGCAAAATCCTTTTTTGGAGAGGCTAATTCACAAGCCATCTCTGGAGACCCTGTTTGTATCCAGCTCTGGTCCGCCTTGTAAAATCACAAAACAACTTTAGCACTATTGTCAGTCTCTCCTTGCGGGAGGCTCAAGGACTGACAGGCACAGGTTATTCAAGTCAAGATTGAGGTTCATTTTGCTGCAACCCTTGCCGTTGTCCTGCACCTATGATGAGCTCTAACTTCACACAGCCTTAATTCATATCGCACTGGTAATTCATTTAGCCACCCAGACCCTGGTAAGAATTCTTCTTACATGAAGGTGACCTTGATCAAACAGATTCATAGATTAAACAGCAATGGTTATATATTATCCCCTTAATCCGGGATGAACATTATTATTATTATTATTATTATTATTATTATTATTATTATTATTATTATTATTTTTATTATTATTATTATTATTATTATTATTATTATTATTATTATTATTATTATTATTATTATTATTATTATTATTTATGTGATATAGAAACAATTGACACTGTATGCTTTAATCTTAAATGACTTCTAGAATGTTTTGTGGCTACGTGTTCATTTTCCTTACCATTTTTAATTAATCGTTTGTGTGGCCATCAATTAAATTAGACAATCACCTACGTGGACTATTTTCCAAGATTTTTAGTTGCAGTGGTTTGATTTCATATGAACAACAAATCAAAACAACAGAAGCAATGGGATGTTCTAATATAATTATAACTATATATATATATATATATATATATATATATATATATATATATATATATATATATATATATAATCATCATGGATTAATTAATCATGGATTTGAATGTAAACAATAACAAATAGTTGTCATGCCGTCAAAAACCTATAAATACCTCCAATGTTTTGATTCAAACACAGGCTCCGTTGGGCAGCTGGCTCTTTGAGCTAATATATATATATATATATATATATATATATATATATATATATATATATCCTCTGAATGTTATTTTTGTACTGTAAGACTGCACTGTGCTAGTTATAACAGTGCATATTACAGTGCATATAACAGTGCATAAAGTTTATAAGTGGAAACACGTGTATTGTTGCTATACAGTAGGTAGCAGAAGAATGCACCTTTATGCTGATTTATTTATACTAAAGGATGCAATTGTTGATTTTCTTCCAACGTGTGCCACTGACAATACTTTTAGAATGATCCTTTCATTTTCTCATTTACTCTCTGTGTTTGTTTGCCCCGTCCAAATTAGCGCTGGTGAAATAACCTGATTTCCCTGGAGATTCGCAATGTGCACTGAGCAATTCATCTGCAGATTCTGGACCAGACCCAAGGCTAATGATAGTCTATTGATATGACTGCAGTGCCAGATGAAGAAAAAGAAAGGCCGGTTCATAAAGTGATTGAAATGAATTGGTGATACCTGAGGTGAATGAAAAATGCTACACTATGTAAAGTGCAAATTTCTTATAGAATGAATGCTTTCCTAAATGATTTACGGTAACACTTTACATTATGTATTTACATAGTAGTTACATAGTAAATACATGTGTACTTACACCATAATTGCAATGTTATTGTGCACAGTTTCAATGTACTTAATGTGTAGATCTTTTCGTATGATATATATATATATATATATATATATATATATATATATATATATATATAAGTACACAATTGTATCAGAAAATAGTTAGGTTTAGAGTCAGGGTTAGAGTTCTATCATGCATAAAGATTTACACATTAAGTATTATGCATAATGACGTTGCAATTATGTGTAAGAACACGTGTTTTTACAGAGTAATTAATATGTAAAAACACAGTAATTAGACATGTAATGTAAAGTGCTACCAAGTTTCTTTAGTGTATGTCAAATAGTAGGTAAGTTCAAATGTCCTTTTAATTGATTACTAAGCTACTGAAACATAGATTTAAGGGCCCAGCCTTTGAAATATCTATCTGGACTTGTTAGACTCTTTATCAATAAAGTAGACTCTGCCAACTGCGGGAGTGTAAAATCTAATGCAGTGCCATTAAAACAGAGTGAATCACACTGATGAAGGCACTAGTTGAAGCATTTGTCAACTTTACATGAGCAAAAAGGAAGTAACATCGTTATATATTTCAATTGTATCTAACCCACCACTGCGAGACTACGTCTTAAACAGGTCTCTGGAGAAAGAAACATCAAAACAATATAACATTTCCTTAAACAGCACATCAAAAATCATGTCCAATGGAACTGACAAACACTTATTTAAATGCTTTGAATCTCTTCACAGGCCCAGTGTAGACAGGAGCTTGACTCTTGTCTTTTGTAAGACATGCTTTGGCAGAAGATGCAATTTCATTATTTAAATTCTTCAAGATGGTACAATAACGTCTTTAAGAGTTTAAAAATTTAAACCTGCAAGAAATAAAGTAAAACTTTTCAAGTCATTCATCAATATTACAGGTCATTTCTATTGCTGTTCTCTCACCCTCTAAGAGAAAGTGTGCTCCCTCCAGTCCAGAGCAGGTTTAAGGCATAGAGACTGAACTGCTAACTTTTTTCTGTATCCTGTGCTATCCGTATCATAATTATAATCCTGATTGTTTTGATGTTTTTATCCACTAGCTTCTTGGCTCATAAATCAGTTGTAAATACATACTGGGTGCATTCGTCAACAGAAAGAGAATTTCTCATACAGTGCTTTCTTTCTCTTCACAGTAGTCATTCCAGCACTGGCATTGTTGCAGATGGGACACACATTACAATTCTTATAAGAGAAATTCATCTTTCTCCTGGTGAACGCTCCACAGTAAAAGTTGATTAATATATTTCTAGCTGATTTATGACAGTCAGCATTATGTTGAAGAATAAATTACTGTGATAAGGACAATGAAGTTTTTTTTTATTTTTTTTTAAAAAAATTTTGTAAACACTGCAGGGTGTGTGGTAACATTTTAAAATGCTCTTTATTTTAGCAAAATGCAAAACATTGTGTAATTAGCTAATAGCATATAAAGGTGTATAGACGGGAATTCTTTTTTATAATAATAACATATGGAAGTTGATACACCTTTAATAGAACTACCATAGGATATATTTACATAATATACTCTTTGTGGAAATCAACTTTCTTTTTTTTCATTGTGTATCAAATCCTATGCTTGCCCACTTGTGCAATTTTGCTAATTTTAAGATTTGTTTTCCTGCTTTGCATCAATTTGTGGCTGCCATCTTTAACCCATTCAGTGCCATTGTCCTGAGCACAGGCTACGTTGTAATTTTTTACATCGTTTTTAACTGGGAATCTCCCTGGTATTTAACTTTCACTTTAACTGTATAGTCAAGATAACTTTCTCTAATTTTGTAAAGAGTTACGTCTAAATGTAGCTATTCTGCAAATATAGCCCTTCGGATGCTTTTATGATGTCTTAATATAAAATAAAAAACAAAGTTTTGTTTTTTTTCCTACACACAGTGATGATAAAGCTCCCTTTTCTGTGTGTTTTTCATGCATAGCTGGTGTGAAATTTTACTGGTCTGATTAAAGTACATTTCTAACGCCT
This sequence comes from Acipenser ruthenus, assembly GCF_902713425.1. NCBI lineage: Eukaryota > Metazoa > Chordata > Actinopteri > Acipenseriformes > Acipenseridae > Acipenser > Acipenser ruthenus. The sequence continues at coordinate 23,100,290 of NC_081195.1, forward strand.
CCACGACTTGTAATTATAATGTAATTCATTTAAAAAATAAAATAAAATAAAAATCATAATAAATGACCCCCATTCAGTACCTACAGTAGTTTGCCAATTAGCAAGGTATTGAACAAACAAAAGGAGAAATCCATTCTGCTGTTTGCAATATAACCACCCACGGAATGCGGTCAATATGTTCCAGCAGGCTTGAGCTCCCTTCACAAGCACTTTATGACCCCTGTTTTAGCTCTGGTTGTAGGCCAAACACCTGCTATGACCTGACTGCTCCAATAAGATTTAATAACTGCAGCGTCAGTGTTTGGAAAGGGTTGGAGACAGTATGCATGCGGACTGCAAATCGTGTGGAATTCAGTGGCAAGTATAATATCTATTGTTGTTATTCTAATTGCTGGTTAAACGTTTGCATCTTCATTATCTTACCACTCTCAAGCATCGACTGCAATATAATAAGATCGACTTCCCTACAGAACAGCTGCGTAAACCAACCAGGAAACGCATCACTTCACAATGACATCCTGATTCTAAATTTTGACTGATGAAGAAAGCGAAAAATATATTCAATGACTAATAAACGCAGGAACAATGATAACAGATCTTCAAGAAAGTCCATTATAATAGCTAATTAAAACATAAACTATTCACAATTGTCCATATCAAGGTTGTCATTTTAGCTTGTGGTTCTGGCGATAGACATAAGCCACTTGAGCTGTGCTCCTGTGGGTTTATAGTGTCACCAAAGCCTCTTTAAAATGATAGCCTTGCTATGTACTGTGGGCTGTACGTCATTACAGTGGATTATGTGTCAAAGGTTAAGCTGCTATTTTCTATATTTTATTATTAGTATCTTGCTAGGAAAGTGAGGGAGAATGTAAAGCTAAGCGACATTTCAGGCAGGGTCTCCTAATACTCCTGCAAATATGATCATTCGATTATCCTCCCATCACCAAATGTCAAGCAGACATTGGACTAAGGAGGTGACTCACACATGTATGTCAACCTTTATTCAGTGGCACCCGCCAGTAGCAATCAAATGCATTTAAATCTTTAAAGTCCATACTGTGCCTTGACTACCTCATTTACAGACTTCCATCAATCTTTTCTGGACTAAATAGGTTTCCTCAGCCCTTTAGTCCTGGTATTAGTCTAGCTGCTCATCACTTTACTTGAACTGCCACCCTAAAACCCACAAACCTGCTAAAACTAATTGACCTGCTCTATTCATCTTCCCAGCATATTATTATTGGATTTTACAGTATACGTTCCCATGCAGTCAAGTATTAATATTATTAATAATAATAATAATAATAATAATAATAATATTTATTTTTATGTAGCACCTTTCATAGTGGACCACCATCACATAGCGCTTTACAAGGTACGAGACTAGGGTCTGTGAACTATGCATCAGTTGCAGAGTCACTTACAACAATGTCTCACCTGGAAAGACGGAGTACAAGGAGGTTAAGTGACTTGCTCAGGTTCACACAATGAGTAAGTGGCTGAGCTGGGGTTTGAACCGGGGACCTCCTGGTTACAAGCCTGTTTCTTTAACCACTGGACCACACAGCCTCCTATTAACTTATTAGGCATAACAGTGGTTCAGGCAGGGTACTCACTCAAGCTAATTTTAGGTGCTTCCAATACTCAGAACTAATCGTTAAGTCTTATAGCTAGTATCTGCCCCCCCCCGCCCTCTGCGCATAGCTTCCCTACAGTCAGCCTCTCCACTTATCTGCAAGCAAATGCAAATATCAAAAGGCGAGGCCAAAGGTTAAAGAATGGTAGCTTTAATAAAGAATCGATCGCATGAGTTTCTTGACTGAACTGTGGTTATTGTCTAATGTACTTCAATGGAAAGATTCCACGCATTCTAAATACGGTTGAACTAGAGGGATGTAATCCCTGATATATGCCTTTAGAATCTTTGTAACCGCATCACAAAAGCAAATCAAACAAGATCACTCCGTCAGCTATTAATAAAATGTCGGTTAAAGTAAATTTCAACCTTTTTAACCCCTTGCCACCCCACATGGCATTCACCCCCAAAGTAGCAGCTGCCTTATTTAAACACTCTGAACAATTACCTTCTGAGCTAGAACTGTCAGGCGCCACCAGAGAAAAAATTAAATCGCAGGAGGGAGTGGTATTACAAAGGAGGACTGAATATCTTCCTATAGCTTTAACACTCTCTGAACTTGTTGTCCCCTCACAATATACTGTATTTCCATTGGTTTCCATTGGCTTCCATGGATTGCATTTTTCACCCAATGTAATAAAACATTCTTTCCAAGCTGCTGCATTGAATCTCATGCCTGAGAAGTCGTCTGGTGCACACAGGCTCTTCTGGGAGTCGAGTTCCTAAATAATTCAGAGGTGGAGCTTACCCTTCAATACTGCACAGTGCAGATCAAATAAATATGAATCCTCGGCTGTACAACTCGCTGCATATTATTCTTGGAGGAAAGGATTCAAGTAGAGGGAGCAAGGCAGGGAAAGATGCTGGCTCATTTGAAATATAAGAGATGCCTGTCTGTTTGTACATCTGCCCATCCACATGTCTGTCTGTCTGACCTGTTCTTTTAACCAATAATTCTCAAATTATTCTTCTAGCATTACCAAACATATAACAGAACTTTTTTCTATGCTTTTACTTTCCCGTTGGAATCACATGAGAATCCTAAAAAAATGTTTTTGTCCTGTTCTTATTATTTATAACTTGGCCTACTTAGTAGCCTAGACAATTAACACAAAATAGATCATGGTGCCGCATTGACAAGCTATGATACTTACAGGAGAACAGTCAATTCTCGTTAATGCAAATTTCAAGGGACCAGAAACAAATTTAGCATTATACCACTAATTCGTATTATCATGAGTAGCCTATAAGCCAAATGTATACTGTCAGTTTTTATTTAAGTTAGTCAGGGGTGCAGTGCTAAATTGTGCACAATTAGAAACCACCTGCACATTAACAGAATAGGTGTGTTTCCTATTCCTATACAGATGCTCAGAATGAGCTGGAGGGGTTAGCAGCACATGTGTGCAGTCTATCGCTCCCAACATGTTGGAGAAACCAGAAATGTCATAGAAATTTGTTTTCAAGGCTTTTAAGTACATGCTGCTTTTAGGGAAAAATAGGTATTTGACTGGTCGTCTTACAAATTGACCACAACTGGCAACAAACGAGAAAAAGCAGACTGGGAAATGCCAGCAACAGCTGCCAAAGTCCCCTGAAATGTCACCCAGAGGCAAGATAATGCAGGGTGGACAATAGTTTGACCACTGCATAGTGTGACAGGTTCCAGATCATCATTTAAATCAGACAGCAGTTCAAGAATTATGTGGCTGTTGAGTCTGTACCTGTGTTTAATTGGGTCTTCATTTAAATCACAGAAGATAATACGGTTATGATACCCTTTCTCTTCTCATCCTACAAATCGCTTGTTCTTGCTGCAGACAATGTCTCCTTCTTGCTGCAATCACAGCGACCATGGTTAGGGGATAATGTTTTTCATATTGCCTTTTAAAGGTTTGCCAATTGCAAATGTTTAAAACATCTCATTAGAATATTTGAGAACCCTCATGTGCACTATCTCCACCCTATTTTTGTGAATTTATGCAGGAACGCCCATCATGACATATTCATCTAAGGCTGAGCCACAAAAGAAAAACTGCTGCCGCAAAGCATTCCCTAAAACAGCATTGCGCTTGTTTAGTACATTTCACCCTAGACTTCCGACTCGTTTGCGACTGGTTTGCGACTATTGTGAAGCCTCAACACTTCAGTACATCTACCCTTGAAAGGTTTAAAGAATAAACAACTTCATAAGCTTACTTATCAGCTTACAGTCCCATGTATTTGTATGAGGTTTGTAATTGCTTATTGCAAATTACTGCAAAGTACTTTATTGCTTTTTTTCTGTGTTAGGATGCTTTCGGGAGGTGCTCTTCAGTTCAAGTTGCCTGTCAGAGATTTTTGTAACAGCCAAAGACTCTTTACAGAAAGAAGTATGAGCCAGCGCCATGTAGTGACCTGCAAATTTGGATCAAGTTTTTGTTTTGCTGCCAATACACTGCTGTGCACTAGAGGGTGCTGGCACTTACTAATATGAAGATACATTACAGAAGTCTATGAAAGGCATTACTGTCAGGAATATATCTAACCTCCAGGTACCTCTGGTACATTAGAGTGGGGTTCATTAATAACGAGAAATGAAAGTACTTTTATTAATTTCGGTAACACTCAGCAACACATACTAACTTAGACTCTGGAAGCCATCTTGAAGTTGCTTTCTGACCTCCTAGCTAGGGATCCTCTATAAACTATTCAAATACATTCAACATGTCAACAAGGGACTGTCTATAAATGATCATATCATTACAGTGTTTTTTTTACTGTTGTGCTGCAGGGGAAGAGATTAATGGTTACACTGGTTTGCCAGCTGTACTTGGAGTTTTGTTTTGTGTTTGAGAGCTCTAGTGAAGCTAGATAGGTGCTGTAACAGGGACAGTGTTCCGTCACTGGCTTCTCAGACATGTGTATGTTTGCAGGAGAGAGTCAGGTCTGCCATCTGTGTGTTGTTTGCAGCGACCGAATGTCGGCTGCAGTTCTCTGACCGGCTGGTGGGTGTGTCCTGGCGCGGTGTCTCACTATAAAATGGAGCCCTTGACACTGCCGTATTGAGAACCAGGGCCAAATAACTCTGTGTTATCGATTTGGGAAAGATGCCTCATTGGAGTGTGCTGTGAGGAAATAAAGAAAAGTAATTTTTAAAACCGCTGATCACTGATTGTGAAACAGGGATCCGGGTTTGTTATTTACTTCACCTGAAAAGAACAGGGATTTGTTTAGGGACTTTAGAAGTGTAGTTAGGATTCTTTGTAGAAGGAGCAATGGACTGCTGTGCTCCCGGCACCTTTCTTTTTTAAGTTTATTTTTTGCCTCTTTTGTATTTCTGTTTCCGTACACTGTTGCATATTGCAATTTATGGCCAGCACCAGTGTTGGTAGCAGTCCGTGGCTTTTGCAGTGTGCTGGAAATTCAAACCTGAGTGGCACTTCAAAGTCACCTTTCATATGTCTCTCCCTTCTGTGAGCAAACTTTTTAAAAATCACCAGGATGTGATAGCTAGAAGACAAAAGGGATAATACATTAGGCAAGATAACTGCGATTTTATAGCTGTACCATGTTGCTTTTTAAGCTAATCTGACATTGAAACTGACCCATTTTCTTTTGGCAATATGTAACATACCACCTGGTGGAATCAGACAAATATGACTGCTTCCTGACTCATAGTAAACACTGATGCTGAGTATATTTTTAGCAGCGGTTCAGTACAGTACATTCTGTGTATTGATCCCAAGCCACAGCTGTCAACTTCAGCGATGAATTGTGATTAAGAAGCACAGGTGGCATGCAAACTGATTGCCCACCACACTGCGCATAGATTTTCTGTGTGAGAGATGTAATATTTAATTCGCTTTAAAATATAACCTGAGGCCATCACCACTCTTAATGCCCATTCCATGCAAAAAGATTAAAACGTTAGTTTTAACAAGAAGATATAACCGTTTGTGCTGTTTTATGCATATAGTATCATGTTATGATATTAGTAGCAGTTAACATAAAAAGGAATAGGGCTGAATTAATTATATTTATTATATAAAAAATAAGTCTGTAGGCCAATGTTGGGGGTATATTTCTGAAAGCTCAAGTTGATTAAATAAATGATCCAGTCTGGTCAAATTAAGGCAGGGGTGATGTTGTCTCTGGGTCTGTGCTTCCTTTGAACTTACCGGGACAATCCTAACTGCCTGAATGGACTTCTTTATTCCAATAAAGACATGTGGTAATAGAAACTTACAGTGCCTAACCCACTGACCAACTAACATGTTATTAAGAATATTAGCTAAGAAAGTCTTTCTGAATCTTGTTTTAGGAAATTAGGAACCCATCCTTTCATATTTTTTTTATAAGTTAGGGAGAGTTCGTATTCAGACTGAGAGGACGAATTTCAGCATACAAGATTTGAGAAAATAGCCAACGTGGACTGGACGCCATCCAGCAATGTCATTACAGTGCTGCCTTCCCATAATTCATAAACACAAACAAGAAAACATTTTCAACTTCCAAGTCATACCATCTAAATAAAGTAAGTGCAACTTATTTCTATACATTTTTATAACAGTTAGTGATATGTTTGGTATATCTGTTTTTTTGGTTTTTTTAAATACATTTGTTTTTACATTTTTCGATGTGTAGACTGTGTAACGCTTATCAGTTCAATTTTTAGAAAGTTTCCTGAAATTGAAAAAATTCAAAAATGGTCTTGTATTTTTTATTTTTTTTTGGTGTAACTTAAAACATACTTGCTGTTTTTGTAATGAAAACGTCATAATCAGCCTGTACCATAACAGAGGGGGAGAACACTGCAGATCAAATCAAATTGTGTTTATATAGAGCTTTTCACAGACCTCCGGCAAATGAAAAACGATTACAATACATCTACAAATAGGTTTTATTTATCTATTATTATTATTATTATTATTATTATTATTATTATTATTATTATTACACTTGCACTGAAGGTATTTTCAAATGATAGCACGCAATGATGTCGTCATTACAGCACAGCGTCAGCAGATCTTTAGTTTACAAAGTATGCATGCTCAGACTCTTGTCATGAAAGAAGCACCCCTGCTGTTTTGGAACAGATTGTTCCAGAATCCTATCGGAAGGATTCCGGAATGCAAGTAAATGCATGTAATGGTATCAGAAAAGGGTTAGGTTTAGAGTTAGGGCTAGAGTTAGGACTAGAGTTATATCATGCAGAAACATGACACATTAAGTACATTGTAACAATGCATAATAACATTTTAATTATGTGTAAGTGCACATGTATTTTTACTAAGTAACTATTATGTAAATACATAGTAATTGGAGGCACTTATTGTAAAGTGTTACCAACAGATCTTAGTTGCGCTGCACTTTACTGTATTTTTATTGTACTGTATGTTCTTTAACATTATTAAACTCAGATTATTTCTGCTTCGAAAATCATGTAGCATGTTTATTAACTATTCCAGAAAAAATGCTCATTTTAAATCCCTTCTAAAAGCTGCATTTCTGAACTTGGTTTGGAAAATTTAATAAATGCAAAACCTGATTAAATTGCAAACTATAAATCAGAACAACCCCATTGTCTGTCACTTGTGTTAGATCTAATTATTGATTTGGTTTAATGGTGTTTAATGAATGCCAGCCCCATGTTTAATACATCACAATAATCTTTAAAAATGCTTAACTAAACATTGAGTTTAGACCCATATATTATAAAGCCTTGAAATCAAGCTGAAACACATTCTGTAGGAAAGGGTCTGTGGTAGAAGGAGAAACGACAAATTATTAAAGTTTAAACCTACCCAGTACCTCATCTCTTAACACAAAGATAATCTTCTTTGATCTCCAGCGAATGTACCCAAATCCTCCACAGCTTTGTTTTACTCCTGTCTTTGAACTTGGCAAAAAAAAAAAAAAGAGAATAGTATTTTCAGTTCTGGGGTGAAAAGGCATTCCCAAAAATAAGTTTCTTGGTAAGTAAAAAAAAAAAAAAAACTTGAACTTCATGAACTTCCATTTGCTATGTAGAGCTTACATATGCAGAACATTTATTCTCCTCACTGAGGAACACCACCCACAGCTCAGCAATCTACTTAACTGAGGCCCAGGCCTGATTAACAGTCTGCTAGAGAGAAGCCCAGGTCTGAACAGCAGGCAGGGACTATTCAAGACAGGATTAGGCTGAGAGGGGAAAATAAAATCGTGTCGAGTCATGTTCTTCACCTTCAACTAAATGTTGAAGGTCTCTGTTGTTGGACCCAGATTGAAGTCACTTTTTACAAGTGTATCGGGGAGTGTTGTGTGATACACTGTTGTTATGGATTCTGTCCTGTCCTCTGTTGGTGCGATGAAATGGGGTAAAAAGCTCAAAGCCACGAATGCAGAAAAGCACGGCTCTTTTGCATTGTGGTTAAGACGCTCGCTTGCAGTGCGCTGGGTTTGCCGGTTCGCTCCCAGCCTCCATCCTGTTACACAAGAATCTAGAAGTGTCTCATGTTTTTATAACCAGATGAAGTCTCTCAAAAGTCTTACACAAATAGTTCACAGAAAAGTGTATATTGTGATGTAATACCAGAGTTGTTCTTCATACCACAGCATTACCAGTAATGGCAGCAAAATGGATTGAGAAGAAACATTGCACAACGGTCCTGTGGAAGGTTGGTCCAGGTGGCCACGGTCACAGTTAAGGACAATAATTAGCTTTTATAGAAAAGCCATAAAGTATCCTTCCATCTATACTTTCACTCCTGAGTTCACCTGAACCAACTGCTAGGCTGGCTACAGCCTTTTTATAATCACCTGCCTTTTGAAGGTCGATTGAATAATCCTTAAAAGATTAATTGCATTGCCAATAAAGGCCTCCGTTTCCTCCAATATAGGCGCAATCTTATATGGCTGGAATGGAGGGAACTAGTGATCAATTATCCCACAAGGACAGGGAATTTTAACCCTGTCCCATACGATTTACACCAAATCTACTAATAAGATCCTGAAAAGGTAGCAGACTGGTACTGTGACAGACCGCCAGTGTGTATTGGTTTGTGTATTGGTTTACATCATTGTAATGTCAAAATATCAAATTGTTAATCTAGCAATGACTCATGATACTATTGCATTGTGCTACTGCATTTAAGTTAGTTTAGTTTAATGGGACAAAACCAAGCTGCTTGGCAACAAAAACACATTCGTTCATGCATAAGTAATTAAATAGCCCTTATCATCTATACAGAATAACAAAACAATGACACAAGTAATAAAGACGTCTCAAATCAAACCCAAAGGTAATGTTTCAATGCAGACCGAGACGCTCTGCTGCAAACAAAACAATCAAATTAAAACACGGTACTTACAAAGGAATAGCTGAAACTGTAAAGTAAATCACTAGTGTCAAAGCAATCCCGCAGCTTAATATAATGAAATGCTAGACATAAAAAACTAACAATCCAACAGAATATTGTTATTTAATATGATGCCATAAAAAAGAAAATTATGAAGGCAGTTCTTCTAATAAAAAATAAATCAAAGGCAACATTTTAATAACAGTTGTGACACGTGTGCAAACACAGCAACATTTTTATGGTTTCATTTCATTCATATCGGTCAGTAATGTGCAAACAAAATCAACTGCTCTTCATAGATATGGATGAGTGCCACATTAAAACAGAGCAGAGACTTTTAATCTGAACACCACTGTCTATTTACTAGCAGAACTACAAGATGTTTAAAAAAATACGTACACATAAAGTCTAAAAGTCAGTGCCTTTACCTGCATTATAAGAGCAGTTCCAGATTTCATTTTAGTCCATAATATTTATTCTCCACAGCGTTACTCTGGAAGAAACCTTACACAATCACAGACTTCCATTCGCTAACATTCCATTCCAACATTTTCATTTTGCAAGTTATATCTATGTTAGGTAATGAAATCACTCAGTTTGCAGTCTGTAACACTTCCTAGGTCATTTCACCTCTGCTGTGGGGTCAAATCATGTTAAGCATTAGGGGAAGCAGCTGTTGAAGCGGTAGAGAGAATTTCAATCCACAGTTGAATTAACCTAGCTACCTTAAGAGAAAGGGTGGTCCCTCCAGACCAGGTTAGGTTTGAAGCATGGAGATTGACCTGCTCCCTCACCCCCCTAAGAGAAAGAGTGCTTCCTCCAGTCCAGGGCAGGCTTGAGGCATGGAGACTTTTCCCTCACCCTTTTTTGAGAAAGGGTGGTTTCTACAGTCTAGGACAAGCTTGAAGTACTGGAAACTGAACTGCTCCATCACACCCTCAGAGAAAGGGTGGTCAACTTCTAAGCTCTTGTTGCCTTAGATTGTGGTTCTGTGGATAAATAGGGCAGACTAATTTATCCAAGGCGATTTACAAAGACTAGGGTGTGTGAACTATGCTTCAGCTGCAGAGTCACTTACAACAACGTCCCATCCCAAAGATAGAGCACAAGGAGATTAAGTGACTTGCTCAGGGTCACACAATGAATCAGTGGCTGAGTTGGGATTTGAACCGGGGACTTTCTGGTTACAAGTACTTTTCTTTAATCACTGGACCACACACACACAGCCCACAATCCCCAGTGACCTTTACCACATGGCAAGAATTTCCGAGATTGGCCAGGTTTTGAAAAATACAGTACAGAGGTGCTAATCTGGATGCAAGGTAATACATTTCCCAATATCCTTTGCACTCAGTGCTTCGAACTAGGGGGCTCCAAAATAATTTATGCAAACAGGAAAGTTGTGAATTTGTATAAGAAGAAGTAATTTACAATAAGCAACTGCTAAATTTGTCCGGGACCATGTAGAAAATCCGTAGTATCAGGAAATTCGTCTAATCTGAGTTCATCTGAATTTATTAAGAGCTGAATGTGACTTCCATTCTGGGTTTTTTGGGGGGATCTTTTTAGGGGTATGGCATGGCCTGGATACTGTATTTTTGTCAGGGTGGTTGCAGCATTAAACTTTAATTTCTGAAATATGTCACAAATAAATACTGAAAGAGAAGCAGCCACAGCACATGGGATTACAGTGATTATGTGTTTTTCTTCAAGTGTAAGCTTTAATGCAAACAGACACTGGACCCAGATAGCTTTATCTACATAACAATTATGAAAAATCACATTGTGACAACATTAATTCATTTGCTTTTTGTGTTGGTTGCTTTAGATAACAATGTTATTAAAACTCTATACTGCAGTTAAAGGTTTATTGATTTCACTGTTATCTGGAGATAAGGCTCTTGTTTTTGTCCCCCGAGGCTTTGTCGTCATTTTAAACATTTTAAATCTCCAATTTGTCGGTTTATTTACCTTTTACATGTTTTGCTTTCCTTCTGTTTAGCGACTGGTGGATGAAAATTCGGTCTCTTGACTACACAGCTAGCTTAGTTGAGTGGTAATACGTTTGTCTTTAATCATATGGTTTGTGGTTCGCATAATTACAATTTTAGTATGCATAGTTAATGTATACATCTTTTTGCACGACATATGTAAGTACACAATTCTTCCAGAAAAGGGTTAGGGTTAAAAAAAAAAAGATTTAAGTAGATGAACATTTGGGTTAGTGACTTCATTGGAGTTCATGTTTTGACATTTCTTTGTCAGTATGGTATCACAATTGTTATGAACTGACCACTCTCTGTGCAGTCTCTGTTCCAAATCCATTGTGTTGCCATTGCTGATAATGCTGAGGTCTGCTAATTGGTTCTGCTAAGGTTTCCTTACATTGATATACTGATAGTAGAAAGGTTCTTTCTGAAGAATCAGTTAATTTCACACCAAGGTTGCATTTGTTATATAATGCGATTGTTTTAAATCTATGTTTCTGTGTCTATTGCTGGCAATTTTCCACTGGGGATATTGTTAACTGGATTGTAAGGACAACCACAAATGGTCCATTAAGCAGTTCTGACAGAGTACATTGATTTAAAATCATACCTAATAGACATTGCCTACCTTTTTTTAAATACTTATATTCACTTACTTGTATATCTTTTGATGAAAACTAATTCTGGACAGGGTGGTGATCTAGAAAAGATGTAGAACAGTGGAGTAAAAGAGGCAAAAAAAAAAAATCTTCCTCACACATGCCCCCTAAAAAGTTGGACAAAATGGTATCCCTCTCTATTGTTTTTCTGAAGTACAATTTTTTACTGAACCCACTTTTTTTTCTAGATCAGTACATTTGTTGACAATCCCTTAATCCCTTCTGTTTTTCAATACTTTAAATTTGTTGACATCCCCTTGACGGGTTGGTAAAAGTACACCAATCTTCTTATATTAAGATAATTAATTTTGGTGCAAAAATAACTGAAATTAAAAGTGGAAGAAAGACAGATATGAAAGTATTTAGTTTTTTGCTCAGGAAAAGTAATTTGATGAAATAATTACGATATTTTTGGCACCTTGCACTGCCAGAACTGTAACTATATTATCACGTGCACCAAGGTTATAATCACCATTGTAATTTTTACTTTGTGCCATTACAGGAGCTGTCACTCAAAGTCTTAATATATAGGTCATAAAAGATTAGAAGGCTACATGTATAAGAATGAATGAAAATGTAGAGTGAGTTTATAGTTTTCACAGGAACTATATCTAAATTGAAAATGGAGTCTGCAAGTAACCGAATTCCAAGTCCACTGATATACAGTATATATATATATATATATATATATATATATATATATATATATATATATATACAGACGTGCTCAAATTTGTTGGTACCCCTCCACAAAAAACGAAGAATGCACAATTTTCTCTGAAATAACTTGAAACTGACAAAAGTAATTGGCATCCACCATTGTTTATTTCATATTTAATAGAAATCAGACTTTGCTTTTGATTTTTTATTCAACATAATATTGTAAATAATAAAACAAATGAAAATGGCATGGACAAAAATGATGGGACCGCTAAACTAATATTTTGTTGCACAACCTTTAGAGGCAATCACTGCAATGAAACATTTTCTGTAGCTCTCAATGAGACTTCTGCACCTGTTAACGGGTAGTTTGGCCCACTCTTCCTGAGCAAACTGCTCCAGCTGTCTCAGGTTTGATGGGTGCCTTCTCCAGACTGCAAGTTTCAGCTCTTTCCATAGATGTTCGATAGAATTCAGATCAGGACTCATAGAAGGCCACTTCAGAATAGTCCAATGTTTTGTTCTTATCCATTCTTGGGTGCTTTTAGCTGTGTGTTTTGGGTCATTATCCTGTTGGAGGACCCATGACCTGTGACTGAGATAGAGCTTTCTGACACTGGGCAGTACGTTTCGCTCCAGAATGCCTTGATAGTCTTGAGATTTCATTGTGCCCTGCACAGATTCAAGGCACCCTGTGCCAGACGCAGCAAAGTAACCCCAAAACATAACCGAGCCTCCTCCATGTTTCACTGTAGGTATGGTGTTCTTTTCTTTGAAAGCTTCATTTTTTCGTCTGTGAACATAGAGCTGATGTGACTTGCCAAAAAGCTCCAGTTTTGACTCATCTGTCCAAAGGACATTCTCCCAGAAGGATTGTGGCTTGTCAATATGCATTTTAGCAAATTCCAGTCTGGCTTTTTTATGTTTTTCTTTCAAAAGTGGAGTCCTCCTGGGTCTTCTTCCATGGAGCCCACTTTTGCTCAAAAAGCGACGGATGGTGAGTTCAGAAACTGACGTACCTTCACCTTGGAGTTCAGCTTGTATCTCTTTGGCAGTTATCCTTGGTTCTTTTTCTACCATTGCACTATCCTTCTGTTCAATCTGGGGTCGATTTTCCTCTTGCGGCCGCGCCCAGGGAGATTGGCTACAGTTCCATGGACCTTAAACTTCTTAATAATATTTGCAACTGTTGTCACAGGAACATCAAGCTGCTTGGAGATGGTCTTGTAGCCTTTACCTTTACCATGCTTGTCTATTATTTTCTTTCTGATCTCCTCAGACAACACTCTCCTTTGCTTTCTCTGGTCCATGTTCAGTGTGGTGCACACAATGATACCAAACACCACAGTGACTACTTTTCTCCATTTAAATAGGCTGAATGACTGATTATAAGATTGGAGACATTTGTGATACTAATTAAAGAAACTAATTAGTTTGAAATATCACTATAATCCAATTATTTATTCTCTTTTCTAAGGGGTACCAACAAATGTGTCCAGGCCATTTTAGAATATCTTTGTAGAATAAGCAATAATTCATCTCTTTTCACAGATTCTTTGCTTTATTCTATGACATACCAAAGGCATGCAAGTATACATGATAAAATAGCTTTTAATTTCATCACTTTTCAGGAGGAATGAAGCATTATTTCAATGAGCTGTAAGGGTACCAACAAATTTGAGCATGTCTGTATATATATATATATATATATATATATATATATATATATATATATATCTTAACTCAGATCCTCAGTACGAGTAAAGCAATATAATAGTGCCCCACTCTAGTCAAAAATTACCTGCTTTTTAATATAAAATAATTTGTTCAACAAGACAGTTTGTCAGTCAGACCAGCAATAGAGGACAGTCTGAAATACAGTTTGAAGTCCCAAGGCTACCTCTTATTTCAAGTCTGTAAAGATATGATATATGTTAGTACGTATGTTGCACCCATTGAAGAAGCAAAGGGGATCATTTTCCATATATCCTTCGCTTTGACCAGCAGCTCACCAAATATCTGAGCTAGGGAAAATGATAGCGAATGACACTGGTGTCAATCATACCTGACGCTTTCCTATAGCATCAGTATCTGGTCAGAAACGACTCATAAACTGAAAGCGTTGAAACCAGTTGTATAATTAATGTTATTACAAAGTGTTCCTATGTGTTCCTTTTCTCTTACTATTTTAAATTAATTGCATGGGTGGCCTAGCAATTAAATTAGACAATCACTAATTGCGTATGTTGACAGTTTTCAGTTGTAGTGGTTTGATTTCACATGCACAACAAAACAAAACAACAGAAGCAATGGAATGTTCTAATAAATTTGCACACTACTGTACTTAAGTATTGTTGCAGATCAAGTCCACCCAATCATTTTTACTTGTGTGATGATGGATAGTTTCAAGATGAAAAAGCACCCATTTACCAGAATTTTGCTGAATGTTTTGAGGATCATGACAGAGACTTGATGAATTTTCCATAGATGCCAATTAAGCAAAGCAGTGGTTCTGGGAGGAAACTCACTTGCCCTTATATCAAATCACCGGAAACATCAAGCATATTTTAAGCACATTTTAAATAGTTTCATCACAAATATAATCAGACGTTTTCACTATGATTTGATTTAAATGCCAAAGCAATCCCTTTTCTCCCTGTGATGAACGTTTAATGTCACATTAAGCTATCGTAAACTCCACAACCGACAATTGACCCTTCTACTTGTGATGGAGAAACAGCCTCACATAGCTTAGGGGTGGCATGCAGCCTTGTGGAGGAGGCTGTGTGGTCCAGTGGTTAAAGAAAAGGGCCTGTAACCAGGAGGTCCCCGGTTCAAATCCCGGCTCACTCACTGACTCGTTGTGTGACCCTGAGCAAGTCACCTAACCTCCTTGTGCGCCATCTTTCGGGTGAGAAGTTGTTATAAGTAACTCTGCAGCTGATGCATAGTTCACACACCCTAGTCTCTGTAAGTCGCCTTGGATAAAGGCACCTGCTAAATAAACAAATAATAATAAATGCTTTTAGGAGGTCTCCAGGAGTGACTAAGTTATTGTGTTGCATGAGTGTATGCCCTTGAAGGTGTTTGTCTACAAATATCATCATCAGCTACTATTATCACATCACATTAATATTTCTTACCAGTTTAAGGCCACAATATGGTAAACACCCAAGGATACTGTCTTATGCTATAAATGCAATTACATGTCTATATCAATGTTGTTTTTTTTCTACAAAGAGTGGACTTTCATTAACGGTACCTGATGAAAAAAGGAAGAGGCACTGAATCTTTTATTATTTATATTTTGTCAGGGAATTTTCAGGCTTCAAACAAAAGGTTAAAATAATTTATATATATATATATATATATATATAATAGAGAGAGAGAGCAAGAGTGCAATATATATATATATATATATATATATATATATATATATATATATATATATATAAAACTTTAATAGTAAAGGTGCTCAAAGTAAAACATAAATACAAAAGTCGTAGAGAGAGTTGAATGTCATATTGCCACGTAGTTGTAATGGATTGAGGATGGTTCTTCAGTCAATTCTCCAGACAAGTTAAAATCCAGGCAATAACTTCTTTTCAACTTGTAACTGTTCATATAAAGTGAGACAGTTGTTGAGTGAAATTGAACATGATTGTGGGCTGCAGCTTTAATTATTGTGTTTGTGTGTATGTGTGCCAAGCCCACTTATTGGATAAACAGACAGTTTCAGACAGTTCTCCTGACAATCTGGCAACTGTGGCGGGTACCCGCTACACAGCAAATTAAACGAGTAGCACTGACAGCAGTGAAAGAGCAGACAGCATGGTGATGAACAGATGACCTTTCTCTCTCACTTAGATTGAGACATCTCTGACTGCAGGCATTCTCAAGCTTCTACCCTTCTGCTTTCTTTCCTCATTCTCCAACTGTACAGCATCCAGAAGTTTGATATCTGCAGGCGTTAAGCTACTTAGAAGGAGATCAAATAAAAGTGCGCTTTAAATCAAATGTGTTTTTCAAAGGCTTGCTCACCCATTTTTTTTTTTTTTTAACTCGTCGATAAATAATTACGCTTGAAAAATGGATCGGGGGCTTTCTACAAAAAGAGATTTTCCAATTGATCATAGTAATTTGTTATTGATTTGGTGATGAATTATTATCTTCATTTCACAATACATCCCGCAGGCACCACTGTAACTAAGTCTTTTCCTGTATTACTTCAATAAAGCATGCAGTTGGAGGCCGTTCTCAGTCTCCTAAACTACGGATGAATGGAGACACCGTGACAATAATTTAAGCCAATTGAGGTGATTTTCGCTTAGTAGCTTCACAGATGATCAAACTTTACATTGCCTAACTCACTCAGACAGCACTAGCCTAATGCATTTTAGCAAATTTAAGCTTACTTACCAACCTTTTGCAAGTACCAATCACACAGAAACAGCACGCAGCACTACCCCACTTGAAAAGCCCTATTTTGCTCCATAATAGAAAGAAAGTGCAGTACAATGGTCCTTTTACATTGTGAGAAAATGAACTTCATATGGTGAAATGACATCTTGTCCTATTGAAATTGAACGGAGAGGCAAGGGCTGGCTGTGCCTTTACCGGGTCAGCTGTTCTGGAATTCTGGACTTTTATTTTCATTTAAGTATTTCATATGGACTATAATATTTTAACAAGAGTCATTTTGAACTACAGAATTGGACCTGGAGGGATTTCAAGTATTGCTGGATGCAAAAAAAAGAGAATGGACACGTTGGTTTGAGAACAAGATTCTTTAGTTCTGTAACCCATTTTGAAGTTTTTCTCCCTACAATTAAACACTTTACATTGAGTGTCTCTAATTACTGTGCATTTACTTATTAATTTTTTTATTATTATTTATTTCTTAGCAGACGCCCTTATCCAGGGCGACTTACAATCGTAAGCAATCGTACTTAGTAGTTACTTAGAAAATACATGTGTACTTACACACAATTGCAGTGTTATGATGCATGTGTGACCTTTACATGCACTGGCACCACACACTCTATATACATGTTGAGCAGATAGGACTGGCTGAGTTGAAAGGTCTCCTTGTTACATGGTTTGAAGGGAGTGAGGAAGGCTGTTCAGTCCTGGCACTTAGAAATCTCTAGGCAAGCTCAAATCAAGTTCAACACAGCAACAGAAGCCATAATCCCTTATTGCACATGGTTTGCTTTGTAGCTACAATTACTGGTGGTAATGGTTGTCTGGGTTAATATAAAGCATATTATTGGGATACTGGGAGGCAAGGGATGGATGTGAACCAAAGATGAACGTCTCAGCATTCAACTAAAGAGCAGAGTCTTTAGTTGAGAGGTCAGTATGTGTTTTATGCTGATGAAGGCATTATTAGCTCATTAGTCTCCAGGATGAGATCCATAACAGTGGTGTATTCAATGCCAATATGAATCCTTCAAAGAAATAAACCACTTTTGTGTATTGATGTCAGTTTCCATTTTACTGTGGAGTATCCATTTTACATTGGGGTTCTTTGGACTGTACTTTACATTTAAATGGAAACAAAAATCACAAAGCATTTATTTATAATAAGATTCCCACTGTAACATCTGAGTGCACACAATACCAATGGATATGTTGGTAAGTTTCCATTTATTGATTCCAATATCCGAGTGCCTGTCTTATAAATCCTATCTAACTGCCTGTGTGTGAAGCTGAACCTTGTGAACTCTGCTTCCATCTGTTTTCCTAACGATATCTAAACACTATCAATTCATTGGTGTGAGTTATAATTAGGGCTTGAAGTTTTTGGGTTTTATTTTTGATCACGTGACATCCCTTAAAATGTATTTTTGAGCAGATTATGTTTCCTCAGAACCTCAGAAAAAGCTGTTAATTACAAAACAATGTCACTTGTTTTTACCATCACATTTTGACAGAGTCTGATTCTGTTTAGCTTAATTTTGATTTCAGACAGATATGACCAATTACGTTGATTGCTCTTCGCTGATCCTAACTGCATTTCATTCTTGCACTTGTCTAGTTTATCGTTGTGCTTTTGTTATTTGCACTCATTTAACAGTTCCTGTATCATACTAACAGCTTATCTACTAAACAACATGGTTAATGGTGCATTCACAGAGATCATTCTGTGCAGATTCTGAGCAGAATCTAACCAATTTAGCCAATGGTCTTCTAAGAATTGGTCAGATTCTGCACAGAATCTGTGCAGAATGATCTCTGTGAACGCAGGATTAACCATGTTGTTTGAGTAGATAAGCTGTAAGTACCATACAGGAACTCTAATAAGCACATATACTGCCCTCACTTGTGAGTAAATCCTTTACCAGCTTTGGAAAACCGGAAGTGTGCGATCACATTTGTCCATGCATAATGTTTATGCTGTTGTATAAAATGTTGTTAAATTAAATAAATGCTGTTTGTTTTAAAACATATTTTTGGTTGTAACATTAATTTACTAAGAGCATACAAACAACAGGAAACTAGTATCATGTGACACACTTGCAGAAATTGAATGTTAAGCAAAGATATTCTGTTTAACAAGATACTGGATTAATCTGTAGACAGGTGAGTTTCGTGTGGCCGCAAGTCCATCATTTAAAATCTCCTTGATTCGTAGCAAAGAAAAAAAGAATCTCAAATGCAGTCTTTAATTAGTAGTTTTATCTTTATTAGGGAGTAGAGACATCTAAACTACTAATTAACATTTACAGTACAAGGAGGTACTGTAGTTCAAGCCTTATTGTAATGTTGTTCCGGACACAGAACATATGCAAGGTCAAATGTAACCCAGTTTATCAGTTCCTTGACCCTGTGTCATCCAGGCTGGTTGAGCAGATAAACATCATCCCACAACTGCAGCTGGGCTCCAGTGTTATTTGTTTAACCTTCGTTAAGACCTACAAAACAGTTATTAAAGGGACTGTATCTTTCATTGACAGCACTGATAATAATAGTTAAAATGTTTTAACACAAAGTTGTTTTTAGTGTCCTGATAACGATCTTCATACTGGCTAAAAGTAATTACGAAAGAGAAATCAACCAATGATGTTTAGTAATTTGTCGCCTGTGTATAGATGTCATCCCATGCATAGAAAGTAAAAAAAAAAAAAAAATAACTGTTTGAGCTCAGCTGGTGGTCCTCTTACCCAAACTGCACAGATGACAGCTCTCATAAGATCTTGCTGAATGTTCGCCACAACTGACAAGAGCCAAAAGGCACTGTTACAGTCATATTAAGATAGCAAGTAAATGGATACATTATGGAGCACCCTGGATATGAAAATTGATTTTGTACACTAGTCGTGAAACTTAAGGATGTCCAGTAAAATAAAACTTGCAGGGTAAGTCATGCAATCAGGGGGTTGCTGTTTAGATTCCTGGTTGTGCTGAGTTGGAAATCTGCAGCTATGGCCAAAAGTTTTGCATCACCCTATATATTGAACTAATTTTGCCTCATAAAAACTAATGAAACATGCTGAAAAATGTTACGTTAACATATTTAATTACATATTTACTGTGATATTTCAACATCTAACATGAGATACTGTAGATTCAAATCAATCTATATATTTATATTTTAAGTACGCAATTTATACAGTGGTATAACATTAATTCAAAGAGGGAGTTAGCCTTTGTGTGCTTATATGGAACAGTTGATATTTTCCATTAATATTCTGTATTAACCGTGAGCATGCATTCCAACTGTGCCAAAGAGATTAGCTTCATCCCTATATGGTTTTGCATATCAAGTGGGTCTTAGAAAGTATTTGTTTTTTGTTTTTTTTCAGTCCAGAGATTTGATCTATTGGCCCTTTAAAAAACAGATGGTTATCATTATGAAGCAAGCATGCATTTTTCCATAAAACCGGACTGATTCCGGACACACAACCTGAATAATGTTAAGAATATAAATCACAAATTAAAAAGTAGGTCACAGTCCTACATGAGGATTATCTGGGTTATCAGTGCCTGTAAAAAGTGTCCTTATCATTTAGTAATGTCAGAAACCACAACATACCTTATATTGCAAAAAAAGAAAAAGTCTGTGCAACAATAGACTCAATCAAAGAAAACAATCGTTCTTTATTCATTGTAATTATTGGGTATAGGTTGATATTTTCACATGCAAATGAGTTAATGGCTAATTTAAAAAACAACTTCTGTCATGTACGTGCCAGTGACTTTGATATCTTTGCTGCATGTGTAAATACAAAATGATAGCTAGCAGTACCATGAAAAAGTAGATGCATATGGGTATTTGGTGCATGGAGTATGCAGAAAAGTTTGACATACAGACATGTTTGACACTCTCTCAAACTCAGTTAAGAGCTTCTCTAGATATATGTAAATGTAACGGGCATACACTGCTTTTATGGATTCTGCGCCGTCGGTGAGATGAGATGAGGTTAAAAGCTCTATAACCACGAATGCAGATGAGCCTGACACAGAGACACACACACACAGACAATAATTCATTTATTTGAGTAAGGAAATTTACAAGCATAACTGAGAATGACTTGAGTCATTTATAGCATAGGATATTTTTGATGATACCTTTCATAGGATTGTGCCATCACATTTTCTGTAATTTTGTTATAATTAAAGAAATCATAATATTTTTTCCCCCTCTCGCTAAATTGTCAGTTAAGTAGCAGATCATAATATTAATTAAGATTGTAATTAAGCAAACATTTAAGTAAACAGTTTATTTTTGACGTCTCACACTGACTGAACCAGAGCTTCCTGTGTACACAAGCTTTAGGGTATAAAGAATCTAATAATGTAGCAGTGGCTGCTTCAATTAGTTTTTCTCAGTGGGTATGAATAATAACCTGAAAAAATAGTGGATTTGCATCTAATGAACAATTACTGGATTTGCATGGTACCGTTTGAACATCAAGTTGCATTAGGCATGAATATTGGATTGAAATAACTAAACTATCAGACTAAACCAATTCCACACTCCAGGGGGGAACTTTACTAGTTTGTCACTTGTTAAATACTAACTTACCTATACAAAAATGTTACTGTAGCAATGTTTTGCAAATTGTAATGGCTTGGCATCTCAGCCCATTGACTTGAAAGAAACAAGGACCAGGGGTCACAAATGGAGATTTGATAAAGGGGCATTCAGAACAGAAATTAGGAGGCACTTTTTTACACAGAGAATTGTGAGGGTCTGGAACCAACTCCCCAGTAATGCTGTTGAAGCTGAAACCCTGGGATCCTTCAAGAAGCTGCTTGATGAGATTCTGGGATCAATAAGCTACTAACAACCAAACGAGCAAGATGGGCTGAATGGCCTCCTCTCGTTTGTAAACTTTCTTATGTTCTTATGTTCTTATGAATGAAGAGGGAAAGGACAAGACTTTGGGCATTTTAAGCTGAGGGAATACGAAGCCACTTTTTCAGGAACAGTGGCTTGAAATCTGGATCCAGGAGACCTGCTTTGCAAGTTTGCTGTATCAAACCCCAAGTCTCCCCTGGTGTGCTATGCAACTGCCTGAAGCCTAGACTCCTGAAATCAAGTTCCAAGCCTCAAAGAGGCTACGTGTTCTTTAGAGTGGAGCACTGGCATCAGTATTATTACCTCATCGGCCACTAGGGAGAGATCCATTGCAAAATGAGACCAGGTTTTATATCATTATACTTGTATTCATTTTTAACTAGTTAATTATATATTGAATTTGTTAACATATATATATATATATATATATATATATATATATATATATATATATATATATATATATATATATATATGTGTGTAAATATATATATGTAAATATCTTGGTAGCTTTTAAAGATCAGTGTAACCTATGGTCAAAATAAAGGCGTTCCCTTAGTATATTAAAATGTAGATGTTTTATTTTTAGAAAATATATATTTAATTTATTCTGTGTGTGGGAAATATTTACACCTTCTTAATTTAAATTATTATTATTATTATTATTATTATTATTATTATTATTATTATTATTATTATTATTATTATAATGATCCAAAATACAAAGGCAGAAAATCAAACCCCCTAGTCGTAAGCCCACAGGTATTAACAGGGTCATATCTCCTAATGGCACAAAGATTTCAGACAGCTTGTGTTATAAGGACATGTAAACAAACTGGACATCCATCAAAGCGTGCACAAAAGCCTGCAGTAAACAATCACCCAGCAATTCTATTTTAGTATAGGAATTAAACTTGATTGTCTGCAGCTTTTCATATTACTTTCAGATTGAAGGTCATATATTCTCATTCATCACAACAAACCCTTGCAGTCAGGCTTCTGAAAAGAACACAGGAATGTCATTAACAGACGAACACCAACACTAGAGCTAAGGGAACAGAGACCTTCAAGGCAGATGGCTGCCCTAACTCAGAGCAGGTAAAGCAATTAAAATAAAATTAGCTGGGCTTAAAAAAAATAATGGAAAGATCCACTGTTGGCTGGCAGTTTGTAGACCTACATTATGAGTCTCTAATGAAGTACGAAGGCTGGGAGGGTACTGTTGGAGGCAGATTGGAAAATCAATTAGAACTGGAGAACCAGGTTTCAAAGGCTTTGAGGGTGACAGAGAGGAAATACTCACAGAGCAGTAAGACAAAGCTGTTTTAAAGTGCAAATGAACATTAGGTAAAGGTGTAGTCCCCTAAGTTTTCAAATCCATTATCTTACTTTTTGTAACATTTTCATATCACCTCAGAATATTTCTGATATCTTCCTTTTGAAGTTACAACAACAGTAGAACAGAACAGAATTGTGGATCAAGTCCGTCCAAACATGCTGCACTTGTTCCCTAATTGTCAATGGCTGCTTCAATGTCCTGATCTCAGTCCGATTGGGCATGTTTGAGTTGACCTTGAACAACGTTTTCATATCCAGTCCTCTGTCTACATCTCTGCACCAATTGTGTCAAATATTAATGATTGACTGGAGACACCTTCCAGCACCTTGTAGAGTCACGTCGTGTCAAATCTGACGAAAGGTCAATAAAACCAGGAGGATGAAATTGCTGTCCCTGACTGGAGCTTTTTTATATTAATTACACTGCTATACAGGAAATTGTGGTCAACCTTTGCTGGTTTGCATTTTTGATTAAGAATGAATGAACTTCTGCTCCAGTTGTAGGATTCATGTTTAGTACTTTTCATATAAAGAAGTACCGGTACAGTATCTTCACTTTTCCTGGGATGCAAACTTGGTCATTAAAGGTCTTCAAGCATTAAATAGAAAGTGCCCTGTTGCATTTATTAGCCATCTGTTCAAAGTATATGCAAGATTGCTATAAAGCATAGTACTACATTATAAGCCAGTGATTCAGTTGCTAAATGTAGTGAAGATATTCAATAAAAAAAGTTAATAGGCTTCATGGATTCAAATATTAAAATGCATTCTCATTGCATATCTTCCCACTGCAAATATGTTGATAATAAGAGGAACCTGCCACACCACTGTCAATAGGGAGATTTTGTATTTGAAGGAGCAATATAAAAACAAAACTGGGTGCAATATTGGTAGGGTCTTTTTTTAACCCCTGATTTTCAACCCCAATTTAGAATGTCCAATCATGTTTCCTCACCGCATCAATCCTACAACAGCTTAGGAGAACTAAAGGTCAGTGGGCATCTACCAATCCCAATCCCAAGTCAATTGCCTCTTAAACAAAAACTCCTCAAGATCTGGCGTCAGCCTCCATCGCAGCTTGTGCTCAGTCCTCTAGTTTTGAGATGCCACTTTCGATGCAGAAATTCACAATAAACAGATATGTGCAATTTATTTGTAATAAGGGAACAATTAATTAAATTAAATTAAATTTGGGACTATATTACACTGTCGATGTCTACATAAAAGTTTCTGGTTTTGTCTTAATTTTAATATGTGTTTTAATGTAATTATTTTTATACCCCAAATGACAGGTAGCCGTGTAAACCACTGTGTTTCAGGTAGAATAATCTTTATGCATGCATCAGCTACAGAAACCGTCCCCCCTACTTTTGAAACTAAATTTACGCCGTTGCGTTAAGGCAGGAGAAAGGCAAAAAAATAAATAAAAATGAAACACATCCTATCGACTTAATTAGCTAAACTTAAATAAATGACCAAGAACATAATGATATACCATACAGGCGAAAAGAGAGTGAACAAATTCTGATGGGGAAGGTCTAAAATAATACAAATACGACTTCCAACAAACACTAACAAAGAAAAAAAACAAAACCAACAACTAGATTTGTTCCTAGAGAAAGGAAGTGGTATCATAATATGAAACTTTGAAAATATTTCTCACTTTACTGGCGCTACCATTTTCACAAAGAGCATATGGGGGTGCAGTGTCTTCTGGGAATAGTAGTTTATCTGGTACACGCTGAAAAGCGTTTCCAATCAGCAGAAATGCAGAGGAAAACTACAACTCCCCTAATCCATGCATGTCAACAACACTATCGAGCAGTAACCGTTATAACGGATTTCTTCTTCTGGTCAAAATCTCCTTCCAACACTAGGAGTTTACTGTATAACGGAGACTTGCCTCTTTATAACTATCATTAAAAATATCCCAGCTAAGACAAGGGAATCTAAAAAAATCTCTTTGAATAGTCATACTCTCAGAATTCTGTGCTGGTTTTTAAAATAATGAATTATGCATCTAAGGCTATGATGTGCATAAACATTTAATCTGGAAATTAGCACCAGCTAAATCTATACAAGACATTTATATAGCTTCTCAGCAATACGCTTCCAACATATTCTCATTTTGTAATATCTGATTGAACGTGAAAGGAATTTTTGATGGATACTGTAATCTTCAGGTTCAGATTTATTATTACGTTGTAAGAAGGCTAATAAAGCCAATTTCCTTACCTCTTTTTCCTCCATGTTATTATTATTATTATTATTATTATTATTATTATTATTATTATTATTATTATTAATGTAGAGTTGGTGAGGGTGGTTGAAAACCAACTCTGGACTCTTAGTTGTTCCAAAAAATCATCTTAAATGAACTGGAGCCAGAGCTTTCTGCTGTTGTGCTCCTCGTTTCTGGAACTCTATTCCGGTTGACATTAGGCAGGTTGAAACATTGGATTCTTTTAAGTCCAAATTGATTTTTTTTTAAATGTGTTTTTATATAATTGGTTGTAGCTGGGGTGTATTGTACATATGAGCTCTCTTGTTTTGTGTTGAACTTTGTACAGCACTCTGGGACACCATGGCAAGAAGGGCGCTATTTAAAAATTAATTTGTATTGTATCAATCCCACAGATTTGACAAGCAACAGGAGTGTTAGAGTTGTCCAAATTACAGGAACCTCATGCCTGGGTGGTGATTCGGGTGAAAGCTCTGCACCGGACAACTGGGGTCTCATTGTTAAAAAAAAAAACTAGACACTGAATACTGGTCACCAGTTGAATTTCTTGCACTGGCATAAAGTTCCCTCAGAATGTTCTTGGGGTTTTCTGGACTTATTTCCTTAAAAATGAATGATTTTGTAGACTGAGCGTGAAAAGCTTTTGATGTCGGTTGCCAAGCAGACAGAGCAAACACATTGTGTGAGATCCTTATTGCAGAAGAAGTGAATTTTGTGGCACTTGATTACACAGTGATTGATGGAAAATATTTGATTGAAAACATGTTGTACATATTGTGCTATTCCTCACAAATCTGATATCTTCCTTAATTATCTACATTATAGTGAAATGCACTACTTTGAATAGTGTTTAAACGGATCACATTTACTAATTACATTCCAAACACATGATGGCTCTGCAGATAAGTACTCCAATCAGCTGTTACAAAGGGATTGCTTGAAGTGAGATTTGTTTCACGCTTGGTGTTTTTACCAGTAATTGCACTCACAAGGCCAGCAGGTTCTCAAGGAACATTATGGCTGTTTTATAAATTCATGCAAAATATTCCAACATGGGTGTTAGATATGCCTTCAGTCCCTGATACACCCAAGTTATTCTAGCACACCCAAGGAGTGAAGATATATATACACATTTTATTTTATTTCAAATGAAATATAAATGCATTTTGTTCTAAATATTTTTCACAAAGCACACACAGGCTTTGATTAGCAAATACAATCTATATGAAAGTAAATGCACTGAGCTAAAGGAAAAATAATGAGGTACATGTGAGTACGTTAATACAACATTAGCTTGGCTTTTTCCTGGGTTTCAGTAAATTTAAACCTTCTCCATATCTCGCTTCCTCTTCTCATTTTTTTTTACTAGAACCAAGAGCTATCTCCTCTCTCAGTTGAATATTTCTAGAAACTCAATTTAATAATAATAATAATAATAATAATAATAATAATAATAATAATAATAATAATAATAATAATAATCAGGTCATATTAAATCCAAAGTCTTTAATATCCAAGCAATTCAGTTTTGGATGCTTTGTCCAGCACAAGATGAATTCAATGAAACAGCCCACCCCAGTTACGTAAATACGTCTATGATGGTAAGTGAATCATTACACAAACGGTACATGGCTTTAATAGGGTTATAGCTTTGCAAAGTCATGCATTTCCAGTTGCTACCAAGATCTCAAGTGCAGTTATGAAAGAATCTTACAGCCAACTTTCAAAATTAAAGAATGTTTCCATAGTTCACTTCTTCAAGTACTTTCTTGATGAGATAGAGAGTGAATTGTGCCTTCTTTTCTTGCTCCTTCCCAAAAGGAGCAATTTTGTACGAAAAAATCCCAGTTATCAGTAATGTATCATCAGATACGTAAGTCTTTAGATGCACTTTGGATATATTTTTCTGTTAGAAGTAACCCTGTAAGCCACTATATATATATATATATATATATATATATATATATATATATATATATATATATATATAATTATTTTTAATTGGTCATTTTTTTAAATGAAAGATAATAGCGTGACATGAAAGCCTTTTTCACTGATTAAAGTCACTGTTTATTAAACGTCTTCACCCGTCCAGAAATAGTATCCGGACCCTTGCTGAGTTTCTCTACAAGAAGCGATAGAATGTAAATTTGTATCTTGATCGCGCTAATTAAGAATTCATAGTTCAGGAATAACAGAAAGTTTGAGAATACAGCACTGTGTTCAGCGCCACTGTTAAGGTACCATGGGAAAAGCTATGGCTGTATTTGTGCAAAGGAAAGCTGTGATGAGCATGGGGGTTAATAAATAAACACAATTAACAGAATCATTTAATAAATAATTCAAGAGAACTTTTAGAACATAAGAGATGCTCATCTTGAATGTGGAACCATGGGGAGATCTGCATTCAGCCCATCTTGCTCGTTTGGTTGTTAGTAGCTTATTGATCCCAGAATCTCATCAAGCAGCTTCTTGAAGGATCCCAGGGTGTCAGCTTCAACAACATTACTGGGGAGTTGGTTCCAGACCCTCACAATTCTCTGTTACATTAACATATTGATTTACATACCACTTTGTAGTTTTCCATATACTTATCAAAATCTATCTACTATTATGGCTTCTGGTAGACTTTTGTGGTATCATTTTGTAATATCATTGATTACATGTTGTTAAATAAAATAATTATGTTCATATAGTTTTATTTTGTCAAGTTATGTTTCAATACTAAAATTCTATTGGTCATAGCTGTACAGTGTTTCATGGTTAGTTTGCACAGCTTTTTAAATGGATCAGTCTCCTGTGAGGAGGGAATAGAGCAAGCCTGACTGCCGCTCTGTGTGATCAGAGCACCTCTGCACAGTTATCTAACCCCCTCCACCAAGCACTGTTCACTTTTCCTCCATTTGATTTGCAAGCTGTCCTCATTAGTTTGCTCTACAATTAAATTTAGCTGCTGTAAAATTCTATTTTTTAAAGGTTATAGTATAAGATTGTTTAAGAATTGTCTTCCGGATTTTTAAATAAATGCTATGGCAAATATAATAGTTCAGTGTATAATCCCCATTTATTTGCAAGGGGAGTGACTTTGCTTAATATTTAAGACAGTAAATGCCTCAGACATTAATTCTTCTTCTTCTTCTTCTTCTTCTTCACAGTTGTTTTTAAAAAGGGTTTAGAGTTAGGGTTAGAATTAGGTTTAGGATTATATCATGCAAAAATGTACACCTTAAGTACATTGTAACTATGCATAATAACATTGCAATTATGTGTAAGGACACATGTTTTTACTGAGTAACTACAATGTAAATACACAGTAATTAGAGACTAACAGGGTGAAGGAAGATGAACCCCAAGTAGCTGACCACATAGTCACAGTCTTTGAGTTATATGCAACACATGTTTTACTGGTGCAAGCACAAGCCTTTACAGTCACAGTGCATAAACAATAACAGCACGGTCACTCTTGCCGTCTTCATCACCAGATCCTGGATTCGCTGCTCTTCAGTACTCTGAACCCCCTTGGTTCTCCGATCCACATTGGTGCTTAATCCTCCTGGGAACGCAAGGGTCAAAAGTAAACTCTCCGTGGTTTGTTATTGCTTTTGTAGCTCTGCTCTGTTCCATCTTGCTCCCGCATCACACTCCTCTCACTGAAGCAACACACTCAGCTACACAGTTCCCTTATATGTACCAAGACCCGCCCCATTAATCTGCTGCAGCCAATCGCTGCTAGATATAACTGCAGCTGAAATCTCTGTCTTAACTGGTACGAAACTCAGTACACCTCCCCAAGATGGCCGCCACAACCGGGCTCTATACCTACTGTATGCGCCATCTTGTCGAGATCACATTCGTCAGTCAGCCTAGCGCCTCTGTCTGTCGGGAGGCCAGTTTTTCTATTCCTCCATCTTCCTTCACCCTATTACAGAGACTTAATGCAAAGTGTTACCCAATAAATAAATAGTAATTGCAAAAACAACCACACATGGTAATTGCAAACAACAAAAAAAGTAAGGGCACAGTAAAACTATTTGTCATATGTTTAAAAGCCTTGATTCGTTGTATCTTTCTCTGTGCTCAATTATAAATGCCAGTATCTACTGGAAGATTGACTGAGTGGTGAGTCTGGAGAAATCATTGACTGTAGGGGTCTATTTGGTATCCATAGATATATAAGAAAAACATATAACAAAGAGCATATCAATATTAATATGGATTTTATAGAACAAAAGGTTACATCAAAAGAAAAAAGAAATACGGCTCCCCACGGATTGTTCAGTCTGGAAAAAATGCATGCCATAGATTATTTATTAAAGCTTAGACTAGACAACCTTACTACATTAGACATATTTTACACTGCTTTCTTTGGCCTTTGGCCTCGCCTTTTGAGGTACCCCTGCCCATGTGATCAACATAATTTGTTACAAAGGAACATGGAATGAAAACGGGTAATTAAATCCACATGGATTAACAG
This sequence comes from Acipenser ruthenus, assembly GCF_902713425.1. Classification (NCBI taxonomy): domain Eukaryota; kingdom Metazoa; phylum Chordata; class Actinopteri; order Acipenseriformes; family Acipenseridae; genus Acipenser; species Acipenser ruthenus. Next base: position 23,129,919 of record NC_081195.1, read on the forward strand.
GGCTGAATTCAACATGAATTACTTCAGAACTCAGAGGAAATGCAGAAGATATTCAGGTGTTATTCCTGTGGTATCATTATGCATTTGTCGCCATTATTTTAAAGTGTTATCCTTACATTCATTTTGAAACTACTGAGTAGTACACAAACAAACTGGATTCAAAGGACATTGTACTGCCAGCAATGCAAAAATTCAACTCATGAAGACATCTGCAGCTTTAAAATTGCTTCATGCATTGACCTGAAATGTATTTAGTTGGTCTATTTACTCTGTTCCTGCATTCTATCAGTACAGTGATTGAATTAAAGTGTAATGACATTATTCATAGAGAGTCATGGTAACAAACTGGTATTCTATATGATCAATGTGTTGTTTGGGGGAGGGGTATAGTTTATTATAAGGCCTTTAAACGTAGCTCCTCCTCAGCAATGGGAAAATCTACATTCAGTTTCTATTAAAATGGAAATCGTAAATCCAGTTGCAGCATCTGTTCCTGACAACTGTTTCATTACTTTAAACTATAGTCTTCATGACTGTATTTAAATAATGTTACAAATCCTAACAATGCAAGAGCATTAGCCAAGCTACAAGAAAAAAGAAGTAATGACATCTGAAAGTACTGACTCTTCAGAGAACAACTGTCAAACAAGATTCTCAGAAACTAGAGAAGACGAAATTATATATTCAAATGATGGTCTGTTCCACATTCAGCTAACTGTCAGAGTTACTATGATGAATGTCACATTTGAGTACTGTGCAAAGAGTGCAGAACAGTAGTATAACTAAAATGATATACAGCATATTCTACATTAAAATAACACCTACCAAATGGTTGTCAATGGCAGTGCAGTAGCGGTATTTGCAATGGACAATGTTTGCCGTTACAGATTCTGTCCTGCTCCGTGTTGGTGAGATGAGATGAGGTTAAACACTCTATAACCACAGATGCAGGAGAGCCCGGTTCTTTTACATTGTAGTTAAGATGCTAGCTTGATGGCCATTCATTTATTATGCAGGAGCAGCACAACCCAAGTCAAACCGTGTAACTGCCTGGACCAGCTGCCACTGTGCTCACAACATCTGTTCTTTCTAAAAACACGCAGATACTCTAGAAGGGACTGTAAACTTTAATTTCCAAAGCATTGTATAAATGAAATAATCAAGCAGCATGATCTGGTAATCTTGGGAATAATTACAATTAGCATTAAGCTTCCATATGTATTTTCTCATACTGATTTGTATAGGCACCATATTGCTCAACATTTTCTAAACATCCCATGGATAAACTCTGCCACTTGACATTGGGATGCATCCACCCAGACCACAAGACATCGCCATCGTTGTGCAATGTTCAAACAAAGGTTTTACAGGAATGCAAATTTTAATGAAAAGCTCTGTTTAAATACAAATCAGCCATACTTGTATGTTTTGAAAACCATGGGGAAATTAAACATGCGTGATTAGGATTTGAATTCAGTTCAGTTCAGGTTGCAAGTGTGGAGTTATTTATAATGTGCCAGATATTTAAAATGACGGTCGTTCAGTTTGGGAAGAGACAGCCACAGTGAATTAATTAGAATTAATTTACAGTTTTCTTGTTCCTTACACACACACACACACACACATATTTAATATAAATATAGATAGATGGATAATAATGTTCTAGTGGTGTAGTGTATCTCAGGACCTATATAAATGTAATATATATATATATATATATATATATATATATATATATATATATATATATATAATTTTTCTCATAGACCTTTCCTGTTATGTTCAGAGGGCATCAACAACGTGATAAATAATTAAACCATCTCCTTTATTACAGATATTTTTCAATGTATGGTTCTTTTGCTGTTCTTTTGAATGGTTGACCTCTCGGTCACCTACAGCTCTTTATCACCATTGTTTCAGGCCCACGCAACTTCCAGAATTGTCCAAATAACAACATCATTGCATTTCGTTGGGATCAATACTTTTATTTGGTCTTCTTGAGTCAGGATTTCCACAACAAGTATTTGCAGAAAAAAAAAAAATAATTCATTCAACATACGAGCAAAAAGAAAACAGGAGTTGATCGTTTCAGAATAGAACATCAGTATAGCTCTGCCAGTCCACATGCGTAGCAAACAGCTAATCAATTCTCGATCCATGTTTTCCAACAGGAGTAGCTCTATTTCAAAAGCTAATTTTCGTTTACACAAAACACATTTACTCCACTAGACTTTTGATAAAATTGGCTAACTATTTTACCTGTTTCTCTAGGAATGTCCAATTACGCTCCCTCACTGCAACCCTCCACTGCAGCTCAGGAGAACTGAAAGTCAATGGACAACCTCCGATCAAACAACCAAGACAATTGCCTCTACACCCAGTAGCTTGAGAGCAGATGTCAGCAACTGGCCTTTGGAGGACAAAGGGTCTGCTGTAATATTGTGGAGAACAATTTGGAGGACATGCTGTGACAATTTTGCCTCCCTAACACGTGGGGGAGCCACAGACAATGTAACACTCTGTGGAATCCCCAGTCAAGGCTGGCAGCTTCACACAGCCAGGACACGACCTGTGATGCCCTGACTGTATGACTCGCTCTTGCACAGCATGGGGTTATGCCTATCCCAGGTGAGCCACTTGGGAACTCACTACAATTATCTTCATGACGACCTCACGTGGGGACACATAAGAAACTCTTCTAGTCTTTATAGGACATATGGACGACGCAAATGCAGACCTCATATGAGGATGCCATTTTTCCCCAAATGAAGCAATGGAAAAAAAATGGTAATATATTTTGTATGTGTCCAAAATTTCTTTTCCCCAGCTATTTTTTTGCATTTCATGCATGTAAGGGTTAAGGACGAATACACTGATAGCGGGTTCCAGTGCAGGGGCTGCATTGACTAATGTGTTCATCAAGACTCCCAGATGTTCCTGGAATTTGCAGAACACCATCACCGGTAAGTGTGATAAGCTAATGTGTTACAGTGCAGTGGCCCAAATCACAGAAACCTTCAAGTCTGGAAAAAAATACACCTGATTTTCCATTGAATGCACTGGAAGCTGTAAGGAGCTATTATGGCCATTTTGTAATTTTTCCCTCTCATTAGCATAACATTCCCTGAAGTCCCTAATTAGATATATACAATGGTTTATATATATATATATATATATATATATATATATATATATATATATATAATGTATGTTCAATAAAAATGAAATTCATTTTGGACTATTGAGTAGTGTGGATCATTGAGAAAAATCAAAGTCCTGAACCATAAGGAAATATGTATATATATATATATATATATACTTTTTTTTTGTTTTGTTTTTTGGATGTACACAAAAGGTTTAAATGATTCAAAAATATTTTATTTCAGGACTTTATGGTCAAAAGCCCTTCTTCAGTTGTGTAGAAAGACAAGTAAACTTGGTATTTTTCAAGAATTCTGTGGATGATGTCATAATTATGTCAGAATATAATGTTCATCCCAAAGTTCCTACTATAATTTAAAAAATTCAGCATTTTGATGACTCCAGCCACTTTGATTTTACATTGGAGTACAAAGAAAGGGAGTCCATTCTAAGAAGTGATTGAAGTAACAAATATTAGTCCTGTCAAGCATTCAAACGGAAGATAAAAGACCTCTAAAAACATGATGTACTGGCTATTAAACTCTTAAGATATTACCTATGATTGATATGTCTGACAATAGTATAACCATGGAGCACTGGAAAACTGCAAAATTGCAATACACATTAACTGTGGCAAACACTTAAATTCAGTCAGGAAACTCATTCGATAGATTATTTATTATAGCTTAGACTAGACAACACTGCTACATTATACATATTTTCACACCACATTCTTTGGCCTTTGGCCTCGCCTTTCCAATTATTAATGGGGGTCTGCAGTTCAAGATGTATTTCTTAATTTGGCGCTTAAATATTAAGAGTGCTAAACAGGACAAAGTAAAATGCATATTAAGAAAGTGCCTTAACTGAAGGTCATTGAGATAACACAATATTTATTTAAGCCTTTGAATGGTTTTTTTTTTTTTTAATGGGCAAAGACGTTGGAACAGACTAATTAAGATTTGAAAGCTTAAAAGGTCTATTAGAACATGATTGTGGTTGGGGTTAGGTAATGATTTCACGAGAGTAGATGTTAAAACTTCAACTCGCCAATATAAGCACTAACTAAGATGTAGCTTTATAGTAAACTAATGTGATCCATCTGTGTCTCCATCCATTTGCGTTTCCTTCCATATGATAATGTAGATATCCTTCTGCCTGGTGTTGATGGCTGAAGTGTAATGCTGGCTCCAGGGATCAGCTTATTGCCTCCCTAGCGCATCAGCACACACAACGGCTGCGATGCTGGCTCCGGGGATCAACCATAGTGCGGTCTCCCCAGCGCATCAGCATGACAACCGTCTGGATTGAGCTAAGTAGGGTACATCTCTGGGGTTTTCAAGTGGGCACCTTCCATCCTTGGTGTTTCGTCAACTAGCCCACGATACCTCAAGAGGGCTCAATGGTGATTCTAGCGTCCAAGCATCACCCCCCTCCATCCCCCACTCAACTCAGCCCAGCTTACTTACCTGTATATCAGCGTTTCTTTCTTTCTATTGTGCTTGAGATCCACAACCAGAATCTTTCCGTCTCAACCGCAGCCAGTTGCTGCTCCTCTCTGCTGCTTCAGATAAGTTCTTCACTGTGCAACGCAACTCTTGGCTACTGAATCCGACATCTCTGAGAAACCGGGTTGTAGAGTGTGCCACAAATCCTTGACAACCCACCTCCACTGGGTAAACCCGGACTCTCCATCCTCACTGTTCCACTTCAGCAGCTATTTGAGCATACCACAGTTTCTTCCTCTCATACGCCTCATCTACAGCTTCCTCCCATGGCACTGTTAACGTTACCAGGTGGACAAGGCGTGCTGATCCAGACCACAAGACAATATCTGGTCGAAGGTTAGTGGTGGCAATCTCCGGTGGAAAAATAAGCCGTTGACCAACATCTGCCAGCATTTTCCAGTCTCTAGCAGCATCCAGTTGTCCTGGGCGAGGCTTGGTTTTAACACCTTTTCTTAGTGGTTGCTCTCTTGGACGGAGGAATGTTGTCTTTTGTGTGTAATGTTTTGATGGAACTGGTGGCAACTTATTGGTCATGTTACGCTTGTCTTCCAATACTAAGGCCAAACATTGCAGCACCTGGTCATGGCGCCAAGTAAACCATCCTTGGCTAAGAGCCACCTTACATCCTGTCAAAATGTGCCTTAATGTTGCAGGTGATGAACACAAAGGACATGAGGGATCCTCTCCTACCCAGAGGATTAGGTTCTGTGGTGATGGGAGAACATCATATGTTGACTTGATGAGGAAACTGATCCTGCATAGGTCCTGCATAGGTCTCCTGCCAGCCAATCATGCGTTGTTCCACACTCTCCCATCTCATCCATTCTCCCTGCTTGGCCTGGGAAACAGCCTTTATGCACTTCATCCTCTCCTCCTGCTTTTGCACCTCGTTGACTACCAGCTTCCTCCGTTGAGCTGGGGCTGCCTTGTGCCATGTAGGAGGAGCTGAACTGAGACCAAGACCCCCTCTTCCATGCTGAACTTGACCCAAGATATCACCAATTGTCAGTTTGAAGCCCTAGTTTTAGATGGAAGGCCAAAAACCTGGTCTTAATAAATGGTTAAGCATCCTGTTTTTTTTTCTGCTGCTTCTGTTGTCATGGTGAAAGTGTACATTAGAGACAAGCGGTTACTTGTTCTGGGATAATCAGTTCATTAAAATCTTATTGTACTCCAGGGGAAAAGCGATTTTTACCCACAAAGTGTTTTTCATTCCCAGTCAAATAATTCATTTAAAGCAAACTGATAAAAAAAAAAGTGTTTTTTCTATTATTTTTATTGTATTGTCATTTTCTGGGTCACACTTTATTTTAAAGGGTACTTACAGGATTTAAACAACTAGTTAATTAACCCTAAGCACTGTGTTCTCAAAGCTTTGCTCCAAATTGGATTATCATGATTTTTCTGTCAATGCCCTCAATATACTTGAACCAGAAATAAACAACTCTGGCATTTGATTTAGGGTCTTGTATAGTCTCAATTCATATTCATGTTTTTAAAACAGTTATATGATGCAGAATATGATGGATTCATTAGAAAACTATAGATTGGCTAATTGCTTGTTTGTTTTCCTCTCTGAAAGTCAATCGTTAAACCTGTAAATAGCAGCTGAAAAAAAAATTCAATACAATACAATTCATTTCATATTTATGAGTACACACCAAATTAAAAAAAAATAAAAATGTGGTTTTAATTTTAAAATTTGAAAAACCAAGACAAAAAGTGAGTTTGTAAAAACTAGAACAATTAAGTCTGAAACTATATATATATACAATTAAAATTAAAAAAGGAAAAAAACAAAGTACAGTTTTGGTTGTAAAATAGGAAACGTTAAGTCCAGGACTTGTAACCAGAAGGTCACCGGTTCAAATCCCACCTCTGCCACTGACTGACTAAGTCAGTGGCAGAGGTGAGATGTTAAATCAATGAGATGTTAAATCAATGTCCTATCGTAAGTGACTCTGCATATAATGCACAGTTCACAGACTATGAAAGGCGCTATATAAAAATAAAGATATTATTATTGTGTTTTTAATAACGAAGGTGAATAGATGATTCATTAGGCATTACACTATGTCATTCCCCAGGTCTTTTCAAGACTTTTGTCTTCTTGATAGTCCTGGCTCAGTGCTCTACAGTAATGCCTGCAGTGGTCCTAAGAGCGATTTGTGATAGCACTGTCATCTGCAATTTGGGATCCCAGATGAATCAAAAAGCGTCATCCATTTCTAATAAGCATGCACCAGAACGTGTGAGCATGCGTCCTTTTTTAAATTTTAAAACCAAGTGTAATTATCTGTTCTTCATCATCCACACCCAGGATGACATTGTCCTCCATGATCTAGTCAAATGGGGGTATCAATGGGGTTGCCCAGGCACAGACCTAGTAAAGGCACCACAGCTTGGAGTGAAGGTGGAGTCAAGTGAGTGTAACCGGGTGGCTCCTGGGTGCGAACCGACAACTCCACGCACACTGAATTTGTCAGGTGAATTCACTGATGTTGCTTGCAAACAGAGATGGCGTGTGCTGGGAACGAGTGGAGATTAGAAGCAAAGAAATGTAATCACACATACATAAGAGAGGAGATATGTCTATGACTGGCAACTAGAACAGATCACTGAACTTGTGGTCAAAACTATTTAATCATTGCACAAAGAAGTACTGAGAGTCACTGAAAACATCCTATCCTGAGTACAGATGTCATCTCCTGTATTGAACATATGGCACACTTGAGGGAGGTCAGAATTGAGATACACTCTCGCTTGCAGACCTGAGAAGGGACACTCACACAATGTATGTCTGTATCCAATGCCATTGCCCCCCAGGCCAGAAATCCACAAGAAAAACTAATAAATAAACTGCAAAAAACAATCATCATTACAGTAACCCTATAACTCAGCAGACAACAGCATGTTAGTTTAAGATTTAATTATCCCCATTGGGCATGCATTTTCATGGCAACAGGGGTATATATATATATATATATATATATATATATATATATATATATATATATATATATATATATATATATATATATATACTGTATATATAGCAATAATAACCTCAATCAGATTTACATTGGGACTGTGACTAGGCCATTCTAGAACCTTGATTTTATTCTTCTTTAACCATTCTGAAGTGGTAAACATTAAGTACATTGCAGCTCTAATCCTAACTCAATTCTAAAATTCAAGGTGTTGCAAAACATTTGGCCATAGCTGCACTTCAGCATCTGTCAAGTGGTGCCTTCTCCCTGGGGGATGTTTCCAATTTTCATGCAGAGAGAGGGGAAAGAGATAAGGTGTACACATGTTGGTGCTATATGGACAACATGAACTGTGTAATATCAATTGAAGTATGACACACACAGAATTGTTGGTTTTTATGATACTGTTCTTTACTGTTGTTAATGAAATCCTCAATAGTTCAGAACTGTTACAGCTCTGTGAATAAAAACCTACAATATCTCTTTAAAAAATGACATTTAACACAAGTATAATTTTGAAACATTTTTATGTGCCTGTATATAATTTAATCTGGCAGTGTAGAATTGAACCACCTTTAAACGTGACAGTATATACTGTAATTCATTCTGTAATTCATAAAGAGCTACTTGAACTCAAACAGTTTTAATGATATTGGACTGGAGTAACAACACTATTTGGGGCAGCTTCTCTGGTCTCGGCATCACTCTCTAGAATTAACTCATTTTGCTTTATAAAGTCAAATGAAACCTGCTGAATAATGTTATGTTAACAACATATTGAATTACATCCCTCTTTGTAGTTTTCCATATACTGATAAAAATTGCAATACCATTTTGTAGTTTCTTTCATTACATGATGTTAAATAAAATATCTAAATCGATTTAACATTTTTCAAAGTTTCCAATTGATAAATGAGCTTATGAGATTTTTTTTTCTCTCTCTTTCTCAGCTGCATTTCTTAAAGGTTACTGAAGTGTGACATGCTTCATGCTCCCTATGGATAAATTCTGCCCCCTGCAGGTGAGATGAAGTATGTCATTTAGGGGCTATTAACTGCCAAAAGAGCTTAACCCCTTTTTTTACAGAGGTACATTTAGGGTTGCCACTGAGATACAGAAAACTGTGACCTCCGAATAGTAGCTACTATGCAAATACACAGTAATTAGAAACCCTTATTGTAATGTTACCTGAAAATGAAATTTTAAGCTTCTGCACTTTTAAATCAATTTTTTTACATGTTGGCACCACAGATTTCAGCTTAAGATCTGTTGGTAAAAAAAAAAAAAAAAAAAACTCTGCCATGATACAAGAAAATGTCATGTTTTATTTTGAGAATGCTATTCTGAATTTTAGTGACATAAAGTAATGAGACAATCTCAACGAGAAGCGACAGATACATTATGATTTCAGGACCAGAGGCTGAAAGTCCCATATGAAAAAATGAGTAGATCTAAAATTTACTGTAAATGTATCTGAACTTAATTCAGAGAGAGAGAGAGAGAGAGAGAGAGAGAGAGAGAGAGAGAGAGAGAGAGAGAGAGAGAGAGATCATGTTTTTGTTCAAATGGCACCCATGTGATATACTTTTGTATCTCAGCACTACCCTTGCATCCTTTACACATTTTCTGAAAAATTACTTTTAATTTTGAACTTCATCTTTTTTTGTTTTCCAGTAACTGTAACTCCAGTTCAGTCAGGAATTATTGATTATCGAAGGACAAACAAGATACTATCTATTCAACTGACAATTTCATCTGGTATTGGAAGCGCCTAATTATGCTTGATGTTTATGTGATTTGAAGGTTAAAGTGAGTTCCTTTCCAGAACCACCACTTTGCTTGATTTTGCAAATGGCTCACCTGGTAAAGCCATGACTATGTAGTCAACCTACCTGTATGACGAAATTGTAATCATGTCACCGCAATCTTTGTTACTTTGTGCAATTACTTATTGCTTACGCTTGTTATCTGTTGTTGCTGTTTGATTGCTTGCTTACTGTGGTATCGTTCAATGAGTTTAATCACTGTGGTATATCTGCTTTTGTTTATTGTGACATTCCATACAGCAGTTTTGTCATTGGCTCAATTCTCACATGTGGTCTACTAGCTGAATCTCACACAACCAAATTCACTGAATGTGAAATAAAAATACAGTCTTTCACCTTCTCTTCTGATTTATGATCTCTGGAGCTTTGAATATCAATTATCTGCCTCCTTGCTTTGTATTGTGTAGGGTAGGATGTAGAACTGAAAAGGAATTTGAACATTAAATTGGATTACATCTACCAGTTTTGTCTGCAATATTAAAGGTGATCCACCAACTTTTCAAACATTTAAGGCTTAACAATACACCAGTACTATGATTAACAATACTATGTAATGATCTGAAAAAGGGTTTCACTTTACTGAAGTGTTCCTTATATCCTCTTCATTTTCCTTGTATTTCATTTCTCACCTCTCCGATATTGTAGTGTGTGTGTATTCTGTTTGATGCTATTGTTGCTTACATCATTCTTTGTTGTGCTTCCTAACTATTCCTGTAGAAATTGCTTTGCAAAGATTGTGAGGTAGGTGTGAAGCATTTTAGCATTGCGCTGTGATCTGCAACCTATAGGAAAGCATTATATTCTGAAGCCAGCGCAACACCTATATACTTATACTGTATATATAGCTGAAACAATATCGGTCTACTTGGCTATTTCTACCATGCTACTGAAAAGGGGCGGAAGCCGAATCGTTGTAGCTAATTAGTAAAATAGTGAAATTGCTTTTCTTCTTCATTATGTATGTACAGTCACAGATAAAATGATTAGCACTCTATGCTTACTATACCATAATTCAAGGTAACAGATTAAGGACAGGCATTTAGTAATTAACTACTTTATAATTAAACAAACAGCCAAATCCACAATTTCTAGGAATTTAACAAATAATCTTTCTCAAAAAACAAACAATTGTGTCATATGTTAAATCTGTCTCAGTGTTGAAGTGCTTCATTGAAAACATTGTATTAATTCAGTGTTATATGTCAACATGACAGATTACCTGTTGTGTAAAATTGTTTTTAACTTACTGAGAAAATAGTGGAGCACTAATACAAGAAGGAGGATGCTTTTTTTTTACCTCAAAAGCTTTGATGCCTTTTGAAGGCAATTCAATAAGTGACAGATATCTAGAGTTTTGTGCTTTTTTTTAGTGCTTTTCTAAATTGCAGCAGAAAAACAACTGGGGAAACAATTGAGCACACAATTCTATATAAAGAAAAAAAGTTTAATAAACCTGATCACTGTTCTAGGTCTTTTATGACCATGTGATACATCACATGCCTAACGTTGTCTTCCAGTGTTCTAACTTCATAAACTCTTTATATACACAGATAATAATGTCACATAGTATCAATTCTAATAAAGTCTGTGAATTTGTCAGGCAGGCAGGCATGCGTGTTACCGGAGCGGCTGATCTGTCAGTGTCACAGCCGATCTTGTTTCTAAACCTGCAGTCACCTATCTTCTCAGCAGGATGTTGCTACAATATCCCTAGGTGGTCCAGTCTCCAGGCTTTGCATTTCTGAAGAGCAGTTTCTATACCTCTCCATCAAAGATTCCGTAACAAAGTGAGTGACGTTTATTTTGTAACAGAGGATATTATTTAGTCCACGTGGCATGCAAATAAGAAGGGGGGTGAAACATGCAGGGAGCTGTACATTAAAACTATTGTGATACACTTTGCATAGGTTCTGCTTCTTGAGTTCTCAGTATTCTACACTGCTCTGTCTATTGGAAGCATTGACACAGCAACTTTCAAATAGAATAGCCTGGGATAGCTTTTTATGTCTCCTTTTACCCCACCTCACAGTAAGACCCCTTACTTAGTAAATACCTTGGTATAATAGAGAATCGTCTTCTCTTTTAAAATTTGAACAGATTGTAATGAGTGGGCACATTTCACAAGTATAGTCGTTCGCCAAAATGGTATCCATTTTCTCGGATTACAACTAAGGGTGGGATGTTTGTTGCACATTAACCCTGTCATCGTTGCACAACTTCATTTTAGAGGTTAGAAGAAGGACCGACATCTCACCCAGTTATTCTGGTACAAAATGAATAACATTTGGGATGCCACTGCAGTTCTGGGACCATCTTGCTTATTAAAATCTGAAGAGGGGACGATTATCTACTGAATACCAAGATGTGTAGTTTATCTGTGTTACAGAAGTAGTTTGACAGTGATACCAGATAACTGGCCATGGTCTTTCATGATTCAAGACCATGGGAAGCAACCATTGCTGAATCAGGGTGGACCTTTTTATGGAGTTGCCCATAATGTGTGGAGGATAACAAGGAGGCTGTGCGGTCCAGTGGTTAAAGAAAAGGGGCTTGTAACCAGGAGGTTTCAGGTTCAAATTCCGGCTGACTCATTGTGTGACCTTGAGCAAGTCACTTAACCTCCTTGTGCTCCGTCTTTCGGGTGAGACGTAGTTGTAAGTGACTCTGCAGCTGATGCATAGTTCACACACCGTAGTCTCTGTAAGTCGCCTTGAGGAAAGGCATCTGCTAAATAAACAAATAATAATAATAATAAAAATAATAATAATAATGTCATACTTGTGGCAGGGTAATTATAGAAGTTTCTGCATTTGAGGCCGGAAATCAAGTCACATGTGAAATTATTATTATTATTTATTTCTTAGCAGACGCCCTTATCCAGGGTGACTTACAATCGCAAGCAAATACAAATACATTCAAGTGTTACAATATAAGTCATACAATAAGAACAAGAAATACAATAATTCTCAAGTGTGACAAACCACAATTCAATAATACAGCAGATAATAGTGAAAGTTACATCAGGATATGATTAAATAGCGATAGTTACATCAGGATATGATTAAGTACAAAATACTACAGATTAAACACTTGGCAGATTACAATATTCTGAGGTACAGGATTAAATGCAGTAAAATAGGGGGCAGATAAGAGCAAAATAAAGCATATTTAAATGAATGGTGATAGTGTCCCAGGATACAACAGAGGAGTTCTACAGGTGCTGTTTGAAGAGGTGAGTCTTAAGGAGGCGCTGGAATGTGGTCAGGGACTGGGCAGTCCTGACATCTGTAGGAAGGTCGTTCCACCACTGCGGAGCAAGGGTGGAGAAGGAGCGGGCTCGGGAGGCAGGGGAGCGTAGCGGAGGTAGAACCAGTCTTCTAGTGCAGGCGGAGCGGAGAGGTCGAGTGGGGGTGTAGGGAGAGATGAGGGTCTGGAGGTAGCTGGGTGCAGTCTGATCAAGGCATCTGTAGGCTAGTACAAGAGTCTTGAACTGGATGCGAGCGGTGATCGGGAGCCAGTGGAGCGAGCGGAGTAGTGGAGTAGCGTGGGCGAAGCGAGGTAGAGAGAACACCAGGCGAGCAGCAGAGTTCTGGATGAGCTGGAGCGGACGGGTGGCGGATGCAGGGAGGCCAGCCAGGAGGGAGTTGCAGTAGTCTAGGAAATGGAGCTGAACTCCCATTTTCCAGATCTGTGTTTAACACAGAAAGATCAGACATGTTAAGATTTATAGGTAATACCCATGTAATCTAGACATGGTCAGTTGAGAGGTGGGTCAGGCATATCTCTACCTGCAAAGCTTAATCTGGAGTTGGGGAAGCATTACAAAGGAAATCATTCATGATGGCTCCCTATGAAGCACATGCGACCACTTTATGCTGAAAGAATCATTCTAGAAACATCCATCGTAACTGCTCTGGCAATGGCAGAACCAATACAACAGCTCCGAGAGCCTCTTTGATTGAAAAGGTGATTTATGCATACATGCCAGCAGTCCCTATATGGTCAGGACAGTCCTGATTTCCTAGCAAATAGGAGAAAGTCCCACTGTTTACCCACAGAGAAAAAAATAATCAGTTATTCTGCACAGTAGAGTTAGTGAAAACCACACGTGCGGCTGACACATCTGCTGATCACTAACTTATACAAAGGGAAGAACGCTTCATTATGTCTATTTTTACTGTCATGATGATCGTGTGCTGTTGAGTTGAGGGGATACGTCTATCATTTGATTGTGGACATTGTAGGTTTCCTTATTGGAGAAGGTCCCCAGTTAGGATAATGGAAAGCACAGAATAAGCTTTGAAATTCAGGCAGGTTTCTCTTCATTTTTCAGGGTCGACCACGGTTGTGGATATGACAAGATTAAAAGTACTGTAGAATTTGTAATATATTTAGTCTAATATTTACAAACCAAGCACTCTTGCTTAAGCAATATAACACTAATTAGAGAACATTACTGTCTGGTAATTAACCGCATCACGGTAGAAAGAACTACCAACCATATAGATAAGGGCAACTACCAAGGTAATTCCAGATAACGACTGTGATTTTATTTATATTTGCAAAACGCTGACTAAGACGAAAGGGCACGAGACTTGAGATAAAAAGGATTGTTTTGCAAAGTGAAAAAAAAAAACGATCCACCAACATTTTTTTGCGTGATAACTCCTGTCCTAGATATGATACAGTAGGTTCCGTGGAAAACTTCCACTGCAGCACGGCAAATTTACGGTTGCCAAGTCTCACGAGAAAAAAAAAAGCGGTACTGACTTTCAAAACAAGCCCAAAACAAGCACAATCCATGTTAGAGTATGGGTGTTTATGCAAATTCCAACCCGCGACTCAAATTCCAACCGCGAAAAACAAGCCCAATCCCGCTTATTGTAAGCGGACTTGGCCACTGTGGGCACGGGACTGCCATATTCATGCAGTACAGCTTCAGGTGTAAACTAATACTTTCTTTTTCCAGAGGGATGCGCCAGAGAGCTTTATGGAAATGCAGATGCTTAGGATTTGGTGAATACTGCCTTCCCTCTCATGTGTACTGTATTAACAACGTAGGCTACTTTATTTTTAAAATGAATTTAATTGATAAATTAAAATATATATTAACAAAAAAACGTTCCGCTGCTAGTATTAAATACTATTTTAATTGAAATGTTGTTCACGGTTTTGTGTTTCCTTTTTATTTTATTTTTATTTTATTTTTTAAAACATATTCTAGGAATGGCACGGGATATAAAAAAAATAAATAAATAAAATCCCTGAACAACATTGTCAGAAAAAATGTTCCTATATTCGTTTTTCTGTTGCCTTCCATAGAAATACCCACACTGTAGTTATGTGCTTTTTTGCAACTGTTACTATAGCATTAAACGAAAATAAAAGATATGTCAGAAACATCTGTATTTTATTTAGTCTTTAGAGCCTTGAATTGTGATGAAATGTCTAATCAAGCGTGTTTCCAAGTTGGTGTGTAGCTCCTTAGCAACATCCATTTTTGAAAGACTGTCAGTTTCCTTGTTTACAAATGTACAAAGGAAGGGGGAAAAAACCATTGAAATTGCTATTATCTTAGCAACTGCATGAGCTGAGATTGAGAGGCGTTTGAGATAACATAATTTGTCTTGTCAGTTGTTATTTTTGTTTGCCAAAACCATGCAATAACTGCTTAAATTCTGGTTGAAGTAAATATATTTCTTTAGTGCACAAGTGTATACTTTCCATTCCATCTCCACGGTGATCAAAGGATTGGAGCATAGGGTAGGGTGTTGAAGTGAGATTACCGCTACCAGTTTTGTATGTAATATTTAACACGTTCCACCAACATTTGTGTCATTTGAGGCCTAGTGATACACCAGTACTGTGATTAACAAAACTATGTAATGATCTGAAAAAGGGTTCCACTTGACTTGTGTTCTTTATATCGTTTTTCATTTCTCACCTCTCCGATATTGTAGCGTGTGTATTCTGTTTGTGTGTATTTGGTTTCTTCTTCATTATATATATATATATATAATGTGATTTTTGTATTCCACACACATATTTCTAAATTCATCTAACCAATATTTTCGCTATTCTTCTTTTTTTTTTTTCCCCCAGTAATTCAGTTTTGAAAAGCAGCTTGCCAAGATGGATTTATCCAGGGGATAGTTTTAATAAAAGAAAAAAACAAGCTTCCCTATTATACACGTAACTTTCAAAACTCATTATAATACAGTGTAAATGATATTCTTAATATGAACTTCAACACCAAAGATGCATTGTCTCTCCACTAAGGACTGTCCCGGGTTTAGAGCAAAGTGATTAGAAACCCACAAGTTAATTTTCCAGCTTATCCAATTCAAGCCAAGGGGGGATGTAAATTTTAAGCAGACACATAAGCTTAAACCAAGTTACTATTTCAAACTCGGCACAACGGTTGCAGTAGGACTGGAGGGCATGAATGCAAATGGAATTGGATAGTGCGCTAGCTAGATAGGGAGAGCCTTCTTTTTCACCCACAGAATATTAAAGGAAAATAGGTTTAGTAGAATACTGCAACATTGGCTTGAAAATACATAAACAAATCGCCAGGCCTACCTGGCAAACATGCAACTTACAGTAGGTTGGCTACCGGTGATGAAAAATTCATTCAGTTACAGAAAGAAACGCTGGCGCGTGCTTTCAAACCCATCTGTCATACGCTATGGAAAACAATTCATCTTAATTGTAAATACAGAGTAATTAATGAGATTTTTACCAGTAATGTTCTCTGATACACATTTATAACTGTTATAATTTTTTAAAGAGTAAGTAGCGGGGTTCCGAAAAATATAACGTTACGTGTTGCTACAACTTTTAAGCTGTTAATTTTTCTTTTCATTGTGAACATCCTGACAACTTTTTACACTTATAGCTTAAAGTCTGCTACAAAGATCTTTTCAAAATGGCTGCTCTAGTGCACTGATAGTGTAAGGATTATTGCCCACATTGTCAAACAGGAAACACAGCAATAACGATCCATGATTTTACGGAACAGAAAAGCCAGAGCACTTCTTGTGTTTTTTTTTGTTTTTGTTGTTTTTTTTAATTGCTCTTCATACAGTGATTTGGAGCAGTGTATAATAATAATAATAATAATAATAATAATAATAATAATAATAATAATAATAATAATAATAATAATAATAGTGTGGCAAATACTAAATCAAGAGATCTTCTTTGAACAAAAGCGGTTAATGCTGCTGTTGTGTTTGTCTCATATGTTAACACATACCTAAGAGGTTTGTTTTGTAGACTACTCTGTTAATAGCAAGACATTATCAGTAGTAATTGCTATTGAAGTGTGTCTCTTGTTCCTGTATCAGTTTATACCAGGACAGAATGTGCGTTGATTAGCCTCTTTGAATAAATTAACCACCTATTGGTAACTGATTTAATTGTTGTGAAAACATATGCTGTTGTATAATTGTGAAATCACACAAATTACTTGGTAATATCTTGGTATGTAATGTTACCTAAAATACCTTTATTAGTGTCTTTGTTATGAGCAATAAGATAGTGGTTCAGCATGTTTGTCTTTACTGTACAGCTCTGCATTTTAAACATACCACAAAGCATGCAGTATTCACATATTGTCCCTAGCTCTATGCTTTTATTTGTTAAAGTGATTGTAGCTAACAAAATCCCATACATCCTCCTTCATTACAGTTGTGTGCAAATGTATTAGAACACCTCAAGAGTTCTTATTTATATGCTTTATATACCCACCTGCATGGAAACCTCTGGGTGTGAGAATTTCCATTTTCTGTCAGTAATCGGTGATATAGAAACAATAGGCGCGCGTGTGAAAATGTTTGTCCACTTCGTGCTTTAATTAGGCATCTAAACAACATCTAAAAAGTCTCATGCATTTTACCATGACTTCCTTTTCTATTACTATTTGTCATTAATTGCATGTGGCCTATTAAAATCATCAGTAAAATCTGACAATCACTTATTTGCCTATTCTGATAATTTTCCAAGATTTCCGGATGCAGTTGTTTTATTTCATATGCACAGCAAATCAAAACAACAGAAGCAATGGGGCGTTCTAATAAATGTGCAGTTTTGAAAGAAACACATGTTATAGTCAACATGTTTTTTTTTTATTTTAAAACATCTGGTACTACACTTGGTTAATGAAACCTATGTTTGCAAGCCGTGCATTCAATCTTGCACTTGCCTGCTCAGCTAAAGGGTATAATTGCTCTCACCTCTTCAATATCTTGTTTTGTGTTAAACACCCTAGCTGCTTCCCCTATACACTGATATCCTTGTCTTGCCAGGTTATTTCTGCAATCTCATATCCTGCCTTCTCTTTTCTCTCTTCTCATTCTTTTTATCAGTAGAAAGCATATCAAGGTTATCTTTTTTCCTTTGCTACGTGGGGGAAAATATGAAAAGATGAATGCGAACCATGAAAAGAAAATATCTAGGAAATCTTCATATTGCAATTGAATTGTTAAAATGTACAGCTAATGCCAAAATACTGCATCATGTAGAATTATAGGATTGAGAAGAAACATAACAAAAAATAAAAACTGCATGAACATACTTTTATTTAACATCATGTAATCAAACTACAAAATGATATCGCAAAAGTCTACCGGAAGCCATAATAGCAGTACAGTGTTACATGTTAGATTTCGAAATCTCACATTTTTCAATTTTTGTCAGTTTTTTGTTAAGTATATGGAAAACTATAAAGCGGTATGTAACTCAATATGTCAACGTAACATTATTCAGCAGGTTTCATCCGACTTTATGAAGCAAAATTAATTTCAACCTTTGGCCAAGCTGTAGATAAATGCAAATAAAGGGCTGTATACCTTGTATGTAATAGTAAAATACACAGCAAAATGCAACAAGCTTTCCCTGCTTGCTGTGTCGCTCCAGTGTTTAGTTTGATAATGCACACGTTCTCCTGTCTGCTTTACCTTTTGTGACAGACAGCTGTTCTTCGGGGAACAAAGAAAGTGATCTTTGTTCAACTCAGGCATCTGGAACAGCTTTCACCCTCAGGTGAAATTACTCTCTTTCTTCTCATTCTATTCATCTCAGTAGAACTCATACTCGCCCCAGTATTCCACAAGGAAAGCCTTCTGTATCAGCCTGGGGATATGGCTGCAGTGTTCCATGTCCTGTATAATTGGCTTCTTGGGGGCTCTCCAGTAGACTATTCCTCAGCTCTACCTGTTCCATACAATGTAATGTATTTTTCTATCAGTCAGAAAACAGGGACTGTGATGCTGGCAGTGTCTGTGACTCTGTAAAAATGGAATGTTTTGTTCCTTTTACCCTTTTAAAAGCCATTCGCTACTTTTAAAGGCTTTGCAGATTTACATAGACGTTCCAAAATAGAACACCAGTTTTGGAACAGTTACAGTACAGTGGTACCACAGAACTGCTATTGATTCCAGTGTGTATTGCTGCATTGTGATATCATTGCTATGCAGAATAAGTAAATGTTCCCCGCTGTGGCACCATGCTACCAATGGCACCCTTATCCCATTGCAGTTGTGCTTGTGCTTTCATAACCCCTGCGTGCAGAACCTGGCTGTCAGGGACTGTTTCTCCACGCTATGCTGTAGCTAACTCTACTGGCCAGGTGCCCGGTGAGCTCAAAGCAGACACCTACAGGTTTGCTGTTTGTCTCCAGGAGCCTCTAACTTGCCAACATCAACATCAGTTCCTCTACCGTTTAAAAAAATAAACAATGGGAAATCAACGGCAAGCGTAAGAAAAATATCCTGCTCTCTAGCGACACATTCATCTGCCATCTGAACGCAAGCCTCTAGTAAATCTTTTCTTTTAGAATTTATCTGTGATCTACACCGTCTGATTTATGAATCTAAGCAACCTTGGTAATTGACTACTGTAAGAATTCTCAATCTATCAGGAAGTTGAAGAGCAAGATTGATTGTGTATGACCCCTGTATTAACAAGGGCATTTTTCATTTTAAAAGATACCATTTCAACCACTGAAGGGAGACTTCAATGCAGCTTTTATTTATTTTTTCACTTGTAATAACTGTCGACTGACCTTTTTTATTTTTTTTATAACAGCTTCGACAGCGCTGCAATAAAAGGGATCTGTTCTATTGAACATTGTAGATCGCTAAAATAGGATTTTAAGATGGCATCAAGGTTTTAAAATCTCCCAAATGCATTGAAGGCTCCTTGGTGTCTTTTTGTTAAGGATCTTGACAATTTATTTTGCTGGTGTTTCAATGGCATATATTACATACCCTTAAAAGATTACCATAGTAAATGCATAGCAAAGTGTAATAAAACATAGTGAAAGCATTGTAAAGAATAGGTAAGCATTGTAAATCCCAAAGAGGTATGGTAAATGCATAGCATAATCATGTGTAACAGGGAGTTTTGTGTGATATACTGTCGTTACGGATTCTGTCCCCTGTCGGGGAGAAGAGATGATTTCTAAAACTACGAATGCAGAGGAGCCCGGCTCTTTATACAGTTGGGCTTTTACTGGAGCAATCTAGGTAAAGTACCTTGCTCAAGGGTGCTTTATTACAGTACCTTGCTCACTGTGCTTTATTACACTTTGCTGTACTTTTACCTTGGTATACTTTTATTAGGGTACACACAAACCACTATTGAATGTTATCTTCAGTAGTTATGGATCATGTGTCAGGAACAGTCAAATGCTATATTCAGATGTGTTTTTTCAAACTGTGTTTACATGCTTTTGAAATCAGAATTAACCATTGGAACCATTATCTGTTGAAATTATTTCTGTTTTTTGTTTGTTTGTTTGTTTTTTCAAAATTCCAGTTCATCTTAACTCATATATGGATCATAGGGCATATTTCTGGGTCTGAATGACTTCAGAACTCAGAGGAAGTGCACAAGATATCCAGGTGTTATTCCTGTGATATTCAGCCGGAATTCATTAGGAATTTGCATCCGTTATTTTAAAGTGATACCAGTAAGGGTGTTCTGTGACAGAAGGGACCGACAGAAACCATTCAGGCCAATTTTAGAGCTGGAAAAGCAGCATTCATGGCAGACTGTGTTGTACAACAGTGCCCCTGTGTGTGTCATTCAAATATTTAAGAAGTTGAGTTGCATTCATTTATAAAAGCATTTTAACAGACTTTGATGTATCTTAGTTTTTTGGAATGTCCTGCCCAATTCTATAGGTTGAAAATGAAGACTAGTTTGACTATTAAGAAGAGTAAGGCATATTACAATAGGGTAACATTTTAATTATGGCGTGCCTATCCTTATAGGGTTTTAAAAAAAAAACTAGGAGACCTGTATGAATTTACATAAAATGGCAAAAAGAAAACTGTAGTTATCTTTTGTCATTGTTTTTTTTTTTATGTTATCAGGAGCTAGATTGTTTCCTAATTGGTACCCAGTCAGCTTCCCACACCTCTGGAGTTTCAGGTTCTTGACTATTGTGAAACACAGCTCATTCCCTTACTTAGTGTTTCTTTGATATACCTCCCTGGGATCATTTTTCATGGACGTGTGTTTTATTGAATTTTAATGTGATTCTACTCAGGCTTTACCTGTAATGAATACATGCATAGCATGAAGAATACAAGCTATACAGGGACAGACATGCAGTGTTGGCATTACCAATAATACAGGCCCTGTATTGGGAAATCATGGCCAGTCATTTTGTATGGAGGGTAAACTAAATGTTTGATATGATTTGGCAAGTGGAATTCTTCTGTTGTTCACTTTCATTGGGATTTCAAATCCTGTTACCCTGTGATAATGCATGAGTTTGAATAAACAAACGTCACAATGTGTCCATAGCAACAGCACCCTAGCTGAATAACTGAGTCAGGCACATAAGCATCAGGTGTTGTAAAGCTATGCAAAAAAGACAAACAGAGATTGAACTACAGAGTTAATTATTACCTCATTCGTGTCAACCTTTAGTCAATGGCAACTGCCAATAATATTTAAGCTGTTTGAAGCTGTGTTTGAGTTTATATCTCACACCCAACCTCCACCTCATTCTCAGCCAGAGGGTTGACAGACAAGAGCTTTGAAAACTAAGCTGAGGGAACACAAAGCCACTTGGTGGCTTGAAATTTGGTTTCGGGAGTCTAGGTTTCAGGCCACTGCACGGCACACCAGGGGAGACTTGGGGTTTGATACAGCAACCTCAAACTAGGTCCCCTGGAACCAGGTTTCAAGCCACTGCTCCTGAAAAAGTGTCTTTGTGTTTCCTTTAGTGTGCCAACATCAAGCTAGTCAAAACTGCAAGAGTTGTCCTGACTGAATTGAGCAAAAAAAAAAAATGGTGATAAAATAAAATAACATCGACTCTAACTTACCCACTGAGAAGATTTTGGTAACGTTTTTTGGGTGGGCGTAAAAGAAATTGTGTATAAAACTAGAAATCAAGCTGACAGCAATACTTAAAAAATACCACAGAAATAACACCTGAATAGCTTATGCACTTCCTCAACTCAACTCTGTTAATTAATGTGGATTTAATTACCCCTATTCATTTCGTGTTCCCTTGTAACAAATTATGTTGATCACATGTATAAGGATGCATTCATATCTTCTGACTCACTCACTAGGTAATCATTTTTCTTTTTGGGGAAAAAAAATAAAAGTTTGAATCCAACCCAACATATAAACACACAAAATAACCATGTGTAATAAAAGCTCCCAATGAGAAAAGCATATATTGTTTTAACATACTGTAAAGCCAGGTTAAATATCAACCATAAAAACTTTGTGGTAGGGTGCACCTAATCGTGGACTTGGAGTGCCATTCCTCTTCAGGTTTAACAGGTAATGGAGTAGTTTACTACTTTAGGGTGTGGATGGAGGTTTAGTTCAAATTAAACAAGTTAGAACAGGTTTGTAACACATGTGTTATTACCTAATTGACACATTTGACTGTACAGTAGACTTATTTGCTTTTCATTGGAGTTCATAAGAAACTACCACATTTGAAAAAGACACATCATTTCAATAAAGTAAGTATTTATTTATTTGTAATGTTTTTTAACACAGTTATTTATGTATATAAAAAAACTGTTTATTTTCAAATACATGCCTCCTTAAAAAATATATGAACCATGCCAAAATATTGCGCATTTATTTATGTATGATTTTATTTATTTTAAATGGTCCTTTTTCTTTTCTTTTTTTTTTTTATATATACAGTAGAGTACAGCTGTATTAGAACACCCCATTGCTTCTGTAGTTTTGTTTTGTTGTGCACATGAAATCAAACCACTGGAACTGAAAATCTTGGAAAATTGTCAATACTAAGAAATTAGTGATTGTCTGGTTTAATTAATGATTTGAATAGACCACGCATGCAGTTCATTTTAAATACTAAAAGAAAAGGAACATAGAGCCACAAATGGTAAAATGCATGAGTCTTTTTAGATGTTGTTTCAGATGCCTAATTAAAGCACAAAGTGGTCGAACATTTTCACACGAGTGCCTATTGTTTCTATATTTCTGATTACTGACTGAAAATTGAAATTCTCCCACCCAGAGGTTTTGATGCAGGTAGGTATATAAAGGATATAAATGAAAAATCATGCTGTTCGAATAAATTTGCACACTACCGTAAATATTTACTATTGAAGTTTGAAAACACACCCATGCCTAACTAAAGACTGTTAAAGGTACACATCAGGTGTAAAGGTACCTGCAGGTACAGCAAACAGACAGGAATCAACTACATATGCAGCGAAAGCTCAGGAGTAGCTTGAGTTTCAGTGATAGCGTTTTACACAGTTGGCCAGCCCAACTACACCTGTGTGTCATCCAGAATAGGTTTTACTGTTCCTTTGTTACTTTTTTTTTTAATGAAGGTGGCACTTTGGAGGTAAGTAGACATTTATTAAAAAGGCTAACTGCGTTTCACATGTTGTTGTTTTTTTGCACCTTTAACAGTATACCACAGTCAGCCTTTATATGGTGTGTGCATAGTTAGGTATACAGTTAATATTGTAAGATATGCATAAGTGGAAAAACGGATTCATCTTTTACATGGTAGGTTTATACTGTTACAATAATGTTAGTCAAAATAGGTATGCATATATATATATATATATATATATATATATATATATATATATATATATATAGTGTGGAGTAGCGGTTAGGGCTGTGGACTCTTGACTGGAGGGTCGTGGGTTCAGTCCCAGGTGGGGGACACTGCTGCTGTACCCTTGAGCAAGGTACTTTACCTAGATTGCTCCAGTAAAAACCCAACTGTATAAATGGGTAATTGTATGTAAAAATAATGTGATATCTTGTAACAATTGTAAGTCGCCCTGGATAAGGGCTTCTGCTAAGAAATTATTAATAATAATAATAATAATAATAATAATAATAGTATATATATATATATATATATATATATATATATATATATATATATATATATATATATATATATGATTTGGTTTACTACACCTTTAAATACAAAATAAGGTTCTTATTAGTTCTTGAAGATGCAGTAAATCTATTGTTTTAAAATTTGAATCTGTAAGAAAAACTATTTTGTGTATTTGCAAAGTACAAACTATGGTGAATGTAAAAGTTACATTTAATTTGACCGAAATAAATGGGTAAACAGATTGCATGTACCGCTGTTTTCAAAATACTTTCAAATTATTTCTGCCAGAGCTGTCCTGCCTTCTTTGGCTAAAAGAGACATACCGACATACCGATATCCCCCTTCCTCGAGAACATTTTGGACAATGATTAATCTGATCTAAATTATTAATTGCATTTCAAATCAATAAAAGAAAAAGAAAACAACAACATTGGTTCATTTACTTGAATTAAGATCCCATCAATGAATGTGCGCATACAAGTTTTGTTCTGCAGGCTGTACAATGACTGTCGTGGGTCTGCAGGTTTTAATGTCAATTTGCAGGTCTGACCCCTGAAATGGCGGTCATTTGTGGGTGATCTGTTATAGAGATTAATGACTGATGCATGGCTTAAGAGTCATTTGTTGGACAGCCCTGATTTAAACCAAAAAAGTTTTTTTTGTGTTTTGTGTTTTGCAGGTATTGGGAAATTGATGAGACCTTACGTAGGTATTGAATTTGCTGGATCACTCTTGTCAAAATGGCCACAAAAGGTAAGAATGGCAAACCAAGATGAGAATATCGGATTTAATGATCTTGACTCTACATTAAATGGTACACACTGCTTACACACAGTTATATTTTTATTTTGTGGCGGCTTTTAAAAAAGTACCAATATCTAAAACTGTTGCAATGTGTGGTAAGAAATAACTCTTATATGAATATTTCAACTGGATCCAGACTGATTACAATCATACAGTTTATTACTTCTGATTACACTGATTACCAGCTTCTCAACGGAACTCACCTTCTGGTTTGACAATAAAGCTAATTGAATAAAAGACCATTGAATAACTTTCTGCAGACAATTAGAAGGCAAACATACGGAGCCCGGGAGGGGACATGAGAGAAAAAATACATATCTTGTGCGCACGAAATGGCTATTTTATCTCTTGTCCCTTCCAGGCTCCGTACAAACACTAACAGACTACTGCAAAGCAAACTTATGCGATCAGGAAAGTGTAACCAATTGACTTAGCCTTTTAACAGTAAGCATTTTTCATTATTATTATTATTATTATTATTATTATTATTATTATTATTATTATTATTATTATTATTATTATTATTAATTTTGTATATATACATGTTAACATAACTTTGAAATAATTACTGATCCTGAATTTATTTATCCTAAACAATAGCAAAAATAACCTTACGCTTATAACTGAGTGGAATTAGAAAATTATTCATTATCGTCAGCCAATCATCTTCCAGTTCTTACAAGCTTCTATCAGATGGTAGG
The DNA here is from genome assembly GCF_902713425.1 of Acipenser ruthenus. Taxonomy (NCBI): domain Eukaryota; kingdom Metazoa; phylum Chordata; class Actinopteri; order Acipenseriformes; family Acipenseridae; genus Acipenser; species Acipenser ruthenus. Next base: position 23,155,272 of record NC_081195.1, read on the forward strand.
TTACACCTCTGAAGTACAAAAAAACGGGACCTCTGAAAGGAAGGGGGGCTGTTAAAAATTTAAACTCTCTTTAGAAATCCTCTATTCATGCAATAGGAAACACTGATAATATTACTATTATAGTATTGACAACAAATTAATATTGTGCGTCTATTGCAGTAATACTGTATCCTGGTTTATCTAACTTGTGCTCCATGTATGGTGCTGGTCTTTAGTATTCTGGGAAAGCATGTTGCATTCAGTAAATTATGAAATAAAATAAAAACATAAATAAATGTAAAAATAGCAACAGCATGAAATGTCCTCTTCTTGAACTGGACAGAGCGATAAATAGTCAATTCCAATCTTTGATGCAGCTGGTATTTTTTTCATTGAAGACATTTTAAATAAATCGTGTTGTTCTATGTAGTGTGTGTTCAACCATTTACCGGAAGCAAACTAAACCGGCTGCCAGGTTCCTAAATGCAGTGCATCAATAAGGAAACCGTTTGCTGTATTTATTTTGAAGTGATAAAAAAATGTGTATATTCACACGGCAATGGGTACATTTCATGGTAATTGTGAAATCTGTGATAAAATACAGCCTTAACCATCAGTTATATTTTTCACAGTTTGTTGTTTGTTTTTGTTCTTTGGTCATTTTTAAAAGAATATTGGTGCCATTATTAAAATGTATTACTAGAGTGAGTTATACAGCTTTTGTTCTGTTTTTGTTCAACACTGTACGGTGTTCTTCAGGACTCTCACGTTCGTCTTGTATTTACATATACAGAAGATGACATCTATGCCTATGGTCTGTCTGTGGCTCTCACTAAAGTTGCTGCTCCTTCTACTGTTGGACTTTACTCATCTTGCCCAAGGCGCATTCAAGGACTTCTGAGGAAGATTGAAAGTAAGTTTTGATGTTGTGCACTTAAAATGTCTTCTTGTGTTTTTTACACAAGAAAAAAAAAGCTGTCAAATACGTCCTCTTGAAATATCTGTCTAATATATAAAGCAGCAGTGTGGAGTGGTGGTTAGGGCTCTGGGCTTTTGACTGGTGGGTTGTGGGTTCAATCCCAGGTGGGGACATTGCTGCTGTACCCTTGAGCAAGGTACTTTACCTAGATTGCTCCAGTAAAAACCCAACTATATAAATGGGTAATTATATGTAAAAATAATGTGTAAAAAATAACATAATTGTATCTAAATATAATGTGATATCTTGTAACAATTGTAAATCGCCCTGGATAAGGGTGTCTGCTAAGCAATAAATAATAATAATGAAGGTAATTTTATTGGGAGTTGTACTTAATATCTTTGGGGAAATTCACGAGGCGTTGTTTGTTCTCAAAAACACACTTTAATGTTACACAGCTAGAATTATTAAATCGACAATATCTAAGAGGCTTTGAATTGTTGTTTATTTGATTTATTAATGTGCATACAAATGTCAGACCAGAGAAGCCCATCAGAGATTTGAGTCCTCAGTTCCAAGGGCTTCTGGGGTGACAGCAGCAATATGTGACATCAACACGCTATACCGCCAACAGCATAATACATGTTAACACACCCATTTAGTTACTACAGAAAGTACAACAAATGCATTGTGAAAATGGGTAGGACTAATTCTACCCTACAGTTTGAAAGGGTGTAGCTGTTTTTAAAAGAAAAGGGAGAGAGAATACCAATTTATAGGTGGTGAAACAGCTTATGCAATATGGTATTTTATTAAATGGAACAAATAGGTTGTTTCTATGGTATGATTTTGGAGTATCTTTGATTTTTATTAGGGCATTGTTATTGATGTCTTGTGTCTTCAATAGTGTAAATTACTTTGTGACCCCACCCTTAAGGTTAAAATATATTTCTAAACATTATGTGTTATATATTATACATATTTTATTCCTTTCTTTAGCAAATATGAAAAAGGAATCAGAACGAAGAGAAAAGAAATACCCACCTGCACAAAAGAAGGGTTCTCTTTGGAATTTTCTGTCCATTTTACTCCGTATGATTTTCTACTGGCCGAAGTGGTCGGACAAGCACAAGGAGAGAAAAAATTTCCAATACATATTTATACGGTTCAATGCCTGGCACTTTACAGGTACCGACAAGTTATGGGCAGGCCTGGTCATCACTCTCTGTGAATCGTTTCAAACTATTTTCGGCCGTTTTCTCGTCAGCATTTTCAGAACTTCTCAACAAATAGATGAGTCTGTCAGGAAAACAATAAAGGAAAGCTGTGAGAAGGAGTGGATTGCCAAAACAATTTGCTGCCTTCCCCTTTGGCTTCTTGCACTTGTTACAGCTCCACTTGTCATTGGGTTGATTGCTGTTGTTATAATTGTTGGTTTCCCAGTTGGCGACAGTTCTGATGATGGTATAACAGCGTTTGAAAGCATGGCTATTGCAACGCTTGGGCTACCAGCTGCCGGTGCGATGCGGTTTACCTTTCTGTTGAGTAAAAATCTGATGTTCAGCCAGGATTTCAATATCCAGAGGCTGATGGATAAACCCAGAATGAGCACTCAGTTGGGCTTCATGAATGAAGTGCGGAAAGAGGTGGAAGTTCTCACCAACTTTATCCGCTTCATGGAAGTCTACGAAAGAAGGAATATCCGTGTCGTCTTGGAAATTACCAACTTGGATCGGTGCACTCCTGAGAAAATTGTCGGCGTCTTGGAGGCAATAAACATCTTGCTTTCTGGGGAAAACGTCCCGTTCATTTCCATACTAGCGATTGATCCCAGGGTGATTGTGAAGAGCGTGGAGAGCTCCAAGAGTTTTGAAGGCATGGATAAAAACGGTTATCTGTTTCTGAACCGCATCGTGACCCTGCCCTTTACTGTCCCTGAAATGGAAATCAGTTCTAAGCGTAGTGTTTTTAGAAAACTTGTAGAACGTCAGTCAGAATTTCCTGAAGATGATGAAATAGAAGAGAGCCAGGAGATATCTTACAAAGCAGAGAGATCGCAGGTGCTTGAAGAATCTTTCATGGAAAGCGGAATCTTATATGAATCTCAGATTCCTTTGATAAGCAGTACCCCAGACAGACGAGAACATAATGTTACCATTCAGAAAACAGTTAAGGATTTGATTAAAGAGTCACTGAGAGTCATCAGTGATGAAGGGACCGAGGGAACCTTTAATGATTACCTCATGGAGAACAGCATTTATATGAGAAGAATTATCAATTCAGTAAGAGTCTCAATTATAATCATGGCTGCCAGAAAGAGAGAATTACCACCAGCGAAGGAAGTTGCGGCTTGGATAGTCCTGGCTAATCAGTGGCCATGTCGTCTCAGCTGGATCTTACAGTGCATTGAAGATGATGAACAAAGAGCTGCAATAGATAAAAACGTTACTGGGGAAGACAGCATTGATGAGACCAAGTGTCTGTGGGATGTCTTTTGCGAATCGAGGATCGAGCTTCACCTGATAAAGGACCAAATTAAAAACCTCCTGGAAATGGACGGGGATCCGGAACTGTTTGAAATGTTTCTCAAGAAAGATTTTTTGTTCACCATAAAGAAGGCCAAATTCTTTAAAGTTTTCACCGTCAATCTCGATCAGTCCATCAAGAAGGAGCTGGAAATAATCCGGGGAAGCAAAAGTCTAAAAGATACCATTAAATCAGAGAAGACCACCCCACTAAAAACTGGATTGGTTTTACAAATGAATGAAGATGATGTGTGCAAAGAGGTAAGATCTTCATTTCTTATCAGATCCTGATCATACTCATTACCATAATTTATATCTTTACTTAAACCTTGCAAACTTAATTAAATTGGACTATAACCCAGGGGTGTCCAACAGGCTCTCGAGCCATATATGGCTCATTAATCTTCATAATATGGCTCAGTAGTCTTAGGTCAAAGTCAATGATGTGCTTTAAACATGCAGCATGTTTACTGAACAGCAAACTACCGAAAGGGCGTCTCAGTACAGTTGCTGCTGTTAACTCAGCTTTTTAATCAACTACATTTTTTTTTTCATTAGTGATACATGTATTGTTGGGCTCTGTCAGACAAAAACGTGTGATCTGGCACAAATGAACTGCTGTTTTAAACTCTAACCAGCTGGAGACAGACCTAGCACAGTGTATGGAGTGGGTTGCCAAGGAACGTATCTGATGCTGAATTATTGCGATCCTTTAAGACTCGACAGTGACAGATATCTCCAAGATGTTCAAAAAGGGGCCCTTTGAATGTCCGAGGTGAACTTCATTAACTGTTAGATTCAGTTTCAATCAAAACTCAAATGACCTCAACGACTGGCTAATATCTTTTTAATGCATCATTTTAAGGAACAGCAATAACACATTAGGTACTATGCAAGATTAGATAGGAATTACTATACTTAGATGTAAGTGCTATATCTGTGCAGAGCACTCAATCCACTGGTAATTACTGTCACTTAAAATGAGGCATGAAGCGACAAAAGTACTCTTAATTACCAGACTACCATTGTCTCTGACCTCTTCTTTTCTCTCCCTTAACTGATTGCTTCTCTTCATAACTGACATACTTAGAAGCTAATTACTACACACTACGCTTTCTCCTACTTTAGGGATTCTGTGGACCCGTTGGGATTCATTTCATCCGTAAATAAAGTGTAGCTTGAAATAGTCATTTTAATTGCTTTCTATAATCTTCTCTTACTGTTTTATCATGCTTGCAAGCAGTGCTTCTGAGTTCTGTATTTTTACTTTGACACATATGTAACAGGCAGCGTTGTGTAATACACTGCTGTTATGGATTCTGTTCCCAGTCGGTGAGATGAGATGAGGTTAAAAGCTTTAAAACCATGCATGCAGATGAGTCCGGCTCTTTTGCATTGTATTTAAGATGCTTGCTCGCACTGCGCGGGGTCGCCAGTTCGCTACCAGCCTGTTACATTAACTAGGAGTCGATTTATAAAAGTGAATATTATTGTGCTGCTAATGTTATACCTAATAAATATGGGCAGGGTGCTACGTCACTATAGAATATAAGCAATAAGGGTTATGAATATGCATTACAAATGTCATTTGAACTGGCTTACTTTTTACATTTTATCTTGACTTATGTTGACATTTTGAAAGCAAAACGAACATGTAGGTGATTTGCATTTTGAAAATATTTTAAGGACTTCCTTATCGGAACGTTTCACATACAGGTCAACCACATCACCATAGTAACCCAGCTATGGCTTTTTATGTTTGGAGGTGAAAACCTGATAAGGACATTCTGTACCAGAATAGCATCAGAATCTGTCCCAGCGGAGGTGTTTACTGTGAGATATCAACTGGCAGACTAAGTGTCCCTTTGTCTGGACTTGTAAAAAGGGACTTTTGTTATTAGTTAAAAGGCATTTAGAGATCTAAGGTATATTATTGCAAAATAAGACTGTGTGATCTACAAGATGAAAAAACTTGATATTTGGAGGCCTCATGTTGGTCTGTCTAATTCTCCATCTGTATGTCACATTTTTAACGATGGTTAACCTTTCATTCTTGCCTTTCATGAGCTTTTCACTCACTTTGAGTAGTTCTTGTTGCATGTGTAGACTATGAGCTCAGGAGCTTCTCTTCAGTTCTAGTTGCCTGTCTTAGACATACTGTATGTAATATATGCAAGAGCAGCTTTTTATGGTAGTGCCAGCACCATCTAGTGCACAGCAATGTATTGACAGCAAAGCAAATTGAAACTTGATCCAAAGTTTAAAAAATGGTATTGGATTTCATGTTCTGACCATCTGGTATGAGGTTATACAAGCAATGCATGTCTAGTGTGGGATACAACTTGTTTACCGGGACTAGATTCAAATGTGTCTTTGCTTACAATCCAGTGGCATACTGCTCAAATTGACAGACAGGTTCTATCTGGTAAGACGTTTGCGAAGAAGCCATAAACAGGGTTCAAAATTAATCTGCTTTGAAGCATAGTCTGTTGAAAATGAAAGATCCACCAGGTAAAATAATTCCAGAATTAATGGATTTAATATAAAAAATGTATGCATTTCATTGCTATTTATTTTTCAAATACACTTGTGGTATAACAGAATATTAAATGATTGTTCGTGGTGTGCAGTTTTTATTCACCTTTGGAGGATGTCCTTACATAAACTACTCAACCCTGCTGGGGCTCATGAGTTAGCGGGACATCCTCCTGAGGTGAGTGAAAAATGTATACCGCTGTACACTTATTCAGTATCCTCTATAAAGCTGACGTTATGCAGTCACAAAATGCTTGCAACTTACATTATCATGTTTTTTTGTTTTTCAGATGAAAAAGCTAAAATTCAATGAGACAAATGATGGCAAGTATATGCAGAGAATAAAAGAGAACAATCTTAATGGCCGCGCATTACTTTTTGGCCACAACAACGAGATCAAAAATGCCCTTCAGATGTCCATGGGAGAATGGACTGACTTTAGCATTCATTTCTTAGGAATAAAACCACAAGCTGTCTGCCCTGCCAGAGATAGCTCTCCATACCTGACGTCAGTCCAACCCTCTGCTATATCAGTGGAAAATCTTGTTGTGGGAGAAAGCACAAGGGCTTAATGGACCTTTTCAAATCCATTTCCCAATTCAAGAAGCCACAAAAGCCAGGAGCAGAAACCTAAAAAAATTGCTTTTTTCACAGCTAATTTCATGATAATTAATTGTTCATGATTTCAAAACACTCAATAAGAATTCTAAGATAAAACTATAATAATCTCTGTTAAGTAAACCATAGTTTTGGCGCTGAAAAGGACTTCGTTTCTCATAGTTTTACCTTTACTGGAAAAAAAAAACATTCTGGAATAACAGCCCCTGCTGTTTTTGCCATGTTTCCCCATTATATGAAATCTTAAAGACTGTGATAACCACATATTTGTTATCTAGTATTGCTGATAAAAGCCACATTAGCACTAGTATCCTTAAAGGGCTGTTTAATAATGTACATTCTCCTAATATTTGATTTCATACCTGTTAATTGATATCGCATTGTGGGTTTTCTGTATGGTTGTAGGGGAAGTGATGTATATATGTTTGTTTGTGAATGTGCAGATGAATTGCCTTTGCATAATAACCCTTGAAAGTATGGCATATTTGCTTCAGTCAAAAATCACAATGAGACTGAAAACTGCCTGAAAGCTGTCTTTTAAATAGTGTTACCTGTTTTTGTCACATCAAAATTTGCAAACTTTTCCATCCAGTTGATGCTCACCTTCAAAAAAAGGATTTATGAATTTGATCTAGTGAACAAAACCAGGAGGTTGTTAACTATAGGCATGAAATGTATTGTACCTATTTTTCATTATTCACTAATGTTAATTCAAACAAAAATGGGGGTTGAAACATGGTCGCTGTCTTATTGGAGAATATAAAGATTCTCAAACTCATAAGACTGGTTTTGGTGAACACTGTGAGCCCCCATCATAACTAAGTAATATGCCCATCTCTCTTGACAAGGCCTGTCTGCAGAAACCTGTCTAGCCAGGCACAGGTACAAAATAGGTGTAACTGGAATGAGACAAAGAGAAAAGACACCACCTACACCAAAGAAGGGTTCTGTTTGGAGTTCTGTGAGTTACTGTACATGATTTTCAAAATGTTTGAAAAACCAAAACAAAATAATAGATGTCCAGTATATATTTATACGGTTCAGCACCTGGCACTTCACCGGCAGCGATACGTTGAAAAACAGAGAGTTTACAAAATACAGTAATATCTGACCTAATATGAATTCACCTACAGTAGTGTGCAAATGTATTACAACACCCCATTGCTTCTGTAGTTTTGATTTGTTGTGCATGTGAAATCAAACCACTGCAACTTGGAGAATTGTCAAAATAGTGATTGTCTAATTGATGACTTTAATACGTCATACATGCTTGGTCACCATATTACTCCAATGTTCAGGTCCTTGCATTGGTTACCAGTGAGTCATCGAATTGATTTTCAAGTTGCTGTAATAATTTATAAGCTCCTTCTTAGATTAGGGCCATCGTATCTCCAAGAAATACTAACTCTGTATATTCCTATTCGTTCTTTAGAGATCAGAAAGTGCAGAACTTTGAATTGTTCTAAAAGTCTTAAATTTATGTAATTGGTTGTAGCTGAAGTTTTGCATTTCATTTTGTACACCACTCTGGGATGCCAGGGTGCTTTCTAAAACTGAATTTGCATTGTACAAAAATGTTGGTGGATTAATTTACAAATAGCAAATATGCAAAAACATGTCACAAACAGGTGATCTTTGACTTCCGTGAAATGTGATTGAATTGTAGGTTGTAGACTGCAGATGGAACCGGCTACAGCCTCAACTTGATATTGGAACAAAATGACAGTTTGAAAAATAAGGCAGATGGGAATGTGGTTTAACCGCATCGTGCATTTCTTAATCATTTGCCAAGAGACTCATCTGTTACACTGTGAAATAACACTTAATACAACACCACAGCATTTAATATTATTTTCAGCACATTTATTTAAACAAGATATTTACCACAAAAAAGCTGTTAATGTATTTTAAGATCATTTGTGAAGGAATATTGTTTTTAGAAGTACATGTATTACCTCTCATTATTATTTGATCCCCCTGATTATTTCAGTTTATTTTGTATTTTATACATCAGCTTGGAATGTGCAGGTATTTCAAAGACAATTCCAATGCAGTAGAAGTTGCTGCTACTTCCTGGTACAAAAATCAGACCATGTGACCTACAGCACAGGAACTGATTAGATAACAGGAAGAAACAGATTTGGTTTGATTTACTTGATAGATCAATATATCACACAATGAAGTATAATGCACAAGCAAATAACCAAAAGGAGGCCAGTGATAATGCTACTAAAGCCACAAACAGGTACAACTTTGGTTAGCACTCCCCTAATAGAAATCTAAAAACTGGATACAAGACAAACAGCAGATACAATGTGGGTACAATTTGATGCATTGCTAGAGTAAAAACAGGTGTGGCGGCTTCACTGATTTGGGCTACAGTGGGACATCTGTTGAGTGTCACAATACGTTGCACTAGTCTGCATTCCGTCATGTCCTGCTTGAGTTGTGCTTTCTTTCCACTAGTGGTTCTCTATAAATGTTTCCATTCCTGGGAAAGCTAGGGAGTTTTGATGGACGCGTTGCTCAACTCAACCAATTGCACGGCCCATTGTGAAGTCATTGAGAGCCTTCTGCTTTCCCATTGTTGTTGCTGAATAGTTGCACATAAAAACACTGAGAAAGACATATGTTTGCATTGCATGGTATGCAAGGGATCTTATGATGTTACTTACATTCACTATTCTGTCCAAAGTTCATTTTTTGACATGATCTTTTAACCTAACAGTAAGGGAGGTCTTTGTGACCCATGTTCCAAAGTGGCCTTTCCAAAACAAGACGTCCTTTGCTGCATGTTTAAACTTTACATAGCGTACTCCGGGTCCATAGTTGTAAAACACATGGATGACCTGTAAAAGAGATACAACACTGCATTGTCACAGTTCAATGATACTGCAAAAGGGCTTTTAAAAAACAACCCTGTGAAACCATCTAAAAATCCTGGTGTACATACTTGCAATTCTTATGAAGGAACTGAAATTGGAATGGACTTTAAAAAGGAACTGGAAATGGAATTGGAACTGAAAAACATGAATTGATCCCGACCCTGGTTGCAAGTTAGTTTTAGTCACCACTTTCACCAATGTTTTTTCATGATATTTGTAGGGTCCTTGTTTAAATAGGGACCCTCATGTACTGACTTTGTGCCTGTCCGTCCCTCTGCCTGTCTGTCACACTGTACGTTACACAAATCTTCCCCACACTTTTATCACACACACCTATCCTCCCATAGACATTTGAATTGCATTTAGCTATAATCTGATAAACGTTATACAAATATATTGAACCTTTCAGACACTGTGCAATTATTGTGCGATTATGAGGACCCTCAGTACTGTATGTGTATGCACTGTTTGTTTTTTTACTCCCTCTCAAAGGAAAGTTAATGGTAATACCTTTTCCCAGCACTGAACTGGTTGAATTGGAACGATTTTCAATCCAGAATTGTATTTCTGTAGCACTGTCCGTTTATCTGCTGCTAATAACTTGACTTTCATCAAATATTCTCCTCCGCAGTCCCTGTGGGATGAATACCTGGGGAAAAGAAGTACTTTATATATATATATATATATATATATATATATATATATATATATTAGAACACCTCAAGATTTGTCATTTATAGCCTTTATATACATACCTGCATGAAAACCTGAAAGCCTCTGGGTATGAGAATTTCAATTTTCGGTCAGTAATCAGTAATTTAAAAACAATAGGTACTCATATGTGAAAATGTTAGAAAATGTTAGACAATTCTGATATATATAGTTTTCTTTTAAAATGTTTGAAAAAATAAAACTAATTAATTTTTTGATACGAAACAGCAGAGGTCATGTTTTAAATTAAAATGTGTTGAGAGTACGGCCAAGTGTATATCTAGACTTCGACTGGTAAACTATGAGGTCACTGCTCAATTCAGAAGTGTTCGTAATTCCGTACAGACTTTTTTCAATATACAACTGCCTTATACTGGTCAGCACCTCACGGAGATTAAGCATTGGAGTGCACAAATACCTACTGGATTTATATATATATATATATATATAACAGAATCAAAAACTAGCAGAAAGCATGACTAACCAATCTTCTATGCAGATCTCTGGTTGATAATTATCCAGGATGTCTTCCCAAAGCCCCACTTCAAGAAGATTAATTGTTTGAGATTTTCTACACCAGCTGCAACACAAGGACAGTAAAAAACCAAGACAGATCTTAAGTGGTGACACTGTGACACCACAATGACAAACGGGGTAACAGTAGCACAAGGACAGCTAAAAGAGCATGAGCCCAAAACTGACATACCAATAATGGTAGGAAACAATGGTCATTTACTGCAGTACCACTGTACTACATCAGTACCACTAGTTAATTTACATCGCTGTTGTCTGTTGAAACATTTGCCATTGAATTCAAGTTTCTTGTAACATTTAATAGTTCTGGGTGTCACTTTTTCAAATTCTACTGTAATGGCTTGCAAAAAAAGGTTAATTGTGAGTGCGATTCGCTTCTGTCTGTTTCGGGAGGAAGTGAAAACCACGTTGACGTACAAGTATGACGAAACAAACGTGGAGCAGATTCCTGCGAGGTCTTCAGGAGGGAACGTTCGAATTGACCACCCGTCTCCCCCGTTTGAAATGTCCCATCCTTTGAAGCCCTCTGCAAATAAATGCAGAATTTGTACAACATCGTTAGATATAGGAATGCAACACATAACTAATCACACGGCAAATCTAATGGTACTTAAAATAAAACAAAGGGTTGATGTATGTGTTGCTTTGTATGGACCCACTAAAGTATTTCAGTGCGGAGGGCATCTAAAAAGGGTTAAGGAAAGTAACGCCACTCAACACAGCAGAACTGTCTTAGGTGCATAACTTCTATATCTATAAAAGAATGCATTTAAGTGGTGTCATTGTGTGTTGTAAGTTATCTGCATAACTTGGTTAAGACTACAACCAACAAACTAACTGAATGAAATACTTCCTATTTAGTGCTGATTCTAATCAACAACTTTACCTTCACCAAAAGGATTCTGGATTAAGTTTTTGTTAAACGGTCCTTTGAGACATAACCTCTTCCAGTCAAAGTTGGCAGGTACACATTTCTTGACGATTTGTAGATGTTTTTTTTCTTCCTCAGCCTTGAATTTCCAGAATGCTTGGCTGTCTATCACACTGTGCCATCTCTTACAGACATACTGGCAATTTCTGAGCAGAACCGAAGCTGGGAGGTGTCTGAGAATAAGGTTGAGAACTTCTTCGGGCAGTTGGGATAAGTCCATGTAGAACTCTGTCTCTCCATCACCACCGCTATGACTTTTACAGCTTTTCTGTAAACTTTGCCCCATTGTTTTCTAAATAGGAACAACAGAAATTCAGATTTACTTTTAGTGCTGGCACAAACTTTTGAATTAACTGGGTGACACAAATATAAACCGCACCATTTTACAGTGAAAAAAATTAATTCTGGAGTAAAATAAACCTGGTACCAATTAAATGACCCCGCATAAATGTTATTTATTTTAGATGCTGTTTAATGCATTTTTTTGTTATGGTATCTTATTGTTTATACATTCTGTTATGTGAACCTATACACAACATTTAAAACAACTGTAACATATTCAAACCCCTTGTTGCTGTTTAGTTTATTGAGAAATCTTCAAGAAGGAGGGAAGCGTGTGTATGCAGCTAATAATGTCTGGTTTTATGCTGAACAGATGCCTGCAACAGGTAAATACTTCCAGACTCCAGATGCTGTCGTTTCCTGTGGGCAGCATAGAACGTGAGTATGTTATGTTGGATTCAATTATCTGTATTAACATTGAGGCAGGAAGCGTGTTTAAAATGAAAATGGAACTACTATATCGCGGAAGGAAAGATTAAATGCGTTAATAGAAATAATAATAAAAAAACAGCCTGATTTAATAATATTTTAACTAGCTTGTTGACGTCTGTAGCATAATTGCGATTTTTTAAAAGACAATTCAAATGTACTATTACACAGCTGTACAACTGTATTTATTTATTTATTTATTTATTTTTCTGACCGTCTAAATAACACCAATACAGATTTTAAGAACGATGTATAGGCTACACTGGACAAACATTTGCAATATCTCACCTTTTTATTTTTTATTTATTTATGTTTTTTACTGGTTCGTCCCATGCAGTGACTTGATCTCGAGGGAAACCAAAAGATTATTATACTTTCGATTTGTATTTCATAAATGTGTTCTAGTCCTTTGCTTCCTGAAGTGGCGTTTGTAGCACGTCACTCTGCTGCGTGGATAACGTTGCTTTCTTGATGAGAGAGAGAGAGAGAGAGAGAGAGAATGCACTGAGAGAGAAGGCCCGCAGGGCTTTCTATTCCATAAAGAAAAAGCTTTATATAAAACTCCCCATTAGAATTTGGCTCAAAATTTTTGAAAGTGTTATCAAACCCATTGCCCTCTATGGCAGTGAAGTGTGGGGTCCGCTCACAGAGCAGGATTACACTAAATGGGATAAACACCCAATAGAAGCCCTGCACACAGAGTTCTGCAAAAACATCCTGCAAATACAGAGAAAAACACCAAACAACGCGTGCAGGGCAGAACTAGGTCAATATCCATTATTGATCTCAATACAAAAAAGAGCAATTAAATTTTGGTTTCATCTAAAACAAAGCAACCCAAACTCCTACCACAGTAAAGCCCTGCAGTACCAAGAACTGAGCCAAAAGAAGAGTCCCCTCAGCCAGCTGGTCCTGAAGCTCACTGCACTAACTAACACAGCAATCTACTGGCTGCCCAAAGAGGACCGGCTGTGTCATCACTGTCAACTCCAACAAGTAGAGACAGAGATGCACTTTCTACTGCAGTGTACAAAATACACAGAAATAAGGGAAACTTTCTTCCCACAAATAAAAAATCTCTGCAAAACATTCCCAGACCTGCCAGACTCTCAAAAACTCCCAATCCTCCTCGGAGAGGAGTCCAGCTGTGTCCAACTGGCAGCCCAGTACACAGCTGCCTGTCACAGCCTGAGGGACAAACAGTGAGCACTCTACATTAGTTCAAGTCTTGTTATATTTAATTGTTGTTATTGTTAACTTATTAATAATGTGGTTATTATTTATATTTGTTTACCATTATTATTATTCTCATCAGTGTTATTGTCTATTTAATGTTCAGATGATGTACTGTGTGTACATTGCTTTGGCAATACTGTGAATAATGGTCATGCCAATGAAGCACCTTTGAATTTGAATTTGAATTTGAGAGAGAGAGAGAGAGAGAGAGAGAGAGAGAGAGATGAGTTTTAAATCCCTTTATTGAAACAAAAAAACAAAATACATAAAATAAGATAGCCACAAAAGAAAACCATCACAGCAAAAAAACAACAATGAAGCAGTCAAAAAAAACAACAACAAAAGTTACAATATAAATCTTTTTAGCGTGACAAGGTTAAAATAACAAAATGAGCTCCCCCTCCTCACTCACATCACACAGCCCACCCCCCTCACACCACCTCTGTTTAAACTTGTCCAAGTCCATTACCAAACGGTAATAAAAAAAAATCTACCTGAATCCTGCTAACAAGCAGGACTCTAAAAACACTCTAAGCATCGGTAAAACCAGTGGCTAAAATCTTGTTTTTTCGAAAATTATTAATGGCTAACTTCGCTTGACCAAGGATAAAATTAACAAGCACACATTTTTGACGCTGTTTTGATTTGTAGGTGATACTAAAAACAAGTAACGTTTTACTAAAAATAACACCAAAAGAAGCCAACAGGTCTGTTAAATGCTGGAAAAAGGGTAGTAATCGGGGGCAGTCAGTAAACAGGTGATACACAGTCTCGGAGGCAGGGCAGAAAGGACATTGTTCACTCACTCCAGGCTCCACATGGCTCAAGTAGGTCACTGCAGGTCTCCTGAGCGTTTGGGCAGGGGCAGTTTATACAGAGAGCGCCAACTCGGGAGCATGGCCTCGCTCACCCCCTGGTGTGCCCTCCACTTAGTATCCACCAGATCTCTCAACTCGGGGGAACAGTGAGATTTAACACACAGGTGGTACAGTTGTTTCTTCTCTGTGGCATGAAAATGCAGCTCAGTGAGGTTGTGCACTGACAGCAGCCTCCCTGGCTGCTCTTCCTCCGCCAGGGGGACTGAGGGAGAGACCAGCACTGTGGGGAACAACGGATCGGGTTCAAGGACCACATGCTCCATCAGACACCTCTCCACAAACCCAGAGACAGCCAGGCTCAAGGAGGCCTTCAGGTCAGCCAGCATCTTCTCCAGGAACCTCTCTGATCTGATACCTAGCAACACACTCAGTTCCCTGCTGGACCTCCACCAAAAATCTGTGAATTCAATAAGATGGCCCAGTTTTGTAAGTCCAGCATTTAAAAACACACCACACATAGTGACAGAATTAAAATGAGCGTGATTAAAAATAGGATTAAAAAACAGGGGTTCTTCGAGTATCCACTGGCTGCACATTTTACAACCAAGGCTTACAGTATGTGTTTATTCCATTCAGCCACACTCAGAGAGAGAGAGAGAGAGAGAGAGAGAGAGAGAGAGAGAGAGAGAGAGAGAGAGAGAGAGAGAGAGAGAGAGAGAGAGAGAGAGAGAGAGAGAGAGAGAGAGAGAGAGAGAGAGAGAGAGAGAGAGAGAGAGAGAGAGAGAGAGAGAGAGAGAGAGAGCTTATAAATAGTTCAGTTTTCACTTTTGAACCCTTAAGCAAGGTACTTTACCTAGATTGCTCTAGTAAAAACCCAACTGATAAATGGGTAATTGTATGTAAAAAAAAAAAAAAGATATCTGTATAATGTATAATGTGATATCTTGCAACAATTGTAAGTCACTGTGGATAAGGGTGTCTGCTAAGAAATAAATAATAATAAAATGTGCACAATAATTTAGCAGTTTTCTCATGGTTTACTATGCATTTACCATGGTCCATGTTTTTATCATGTGTACTTGACAATGCGTACCTATGCTGCACCATGCTTTCATCATGTTTACTTACACTCTGCGTTGATTTAATTCGGAAAAAATTGTGTCTACATTGCCTGAGTGTATAAAAGAAGTGAAGTGATAATGTTAAACTGGGGAGCAGTGATAATATTAAACTGTCCTTAACAGATTGTATGGACAGCTGTACATATTGTGGGCCAGTGATGGCCAACAGTATGTCAGTCTGAGGCTGACAAGGGCTGTGTTCCCCTGTTAATGTGGAAAACTTATAGTTCCTTTTGGGTGTCCAGCAGGTGTCATGGCCACATGGGGGGGGGGGGGGGGGGGGGGGGGGGGGGGCGACTACATTTCCCAGAAACCTCTAGGGCTGATGGCATTCTGCTTACTGTAATTGTGTAAATATTGTGTAAATTGATTGAGTGTTTGTAACTAACTGGTGTATATAAACTGTCTTGTTCTTAGTCTGGGTTGGTTGTAGTAAGAGTGTGGCTAGTGTGAAGTATGAAGGGATGAAAAAGTGTTTATGAACTGTGTTTATTACAGGTAAACAGCTTTGGCCTGTGTGAGTTAGGGGCTTTGGTAAAGTGACCTTAGTAACTTCAAGTGAAGATAGGCTTTTGGTTTGTTTTGCATTGCAGTACTGTCTGTGAGTTTGGTATTTCTGCCGCTGGCCAGCCTTGACCACCTGTCACGTTACCACAATGTATAGGTCTTGTGTTTACACTGAATGTAAGGAAAAACACATACAAAGCATAGCGACATATCAAACAGTTCGAATTATATTACAAAACAACACATTTAACACATTGTTCTCTTAACATCAGTGTGGATTATGTACGATTACCCCTGGTGTAGACTACGGGTATTGATTTCAAAATCAACACTGATCAAACACATCCGCTGCAGTTAAGATAGAACAGATGGTTTTATGCTTGATTCTGGCATATTCATAAATCACAACATTTGTGTCCTGATTACAGACGAATCCCCAGACACACATTCTACCTGCTTATATACATGGGGGTTATGTGACTTCAAACAAGCTTGGATACATCTCAGGTGAAGCTAGTCTCAGGTGAACTTCTAATAGTTGCGAATTGCAGCCGGAGTAGAAAAGACACAGGGGCTGGAATTGTGGAGCATACAAAGGAGTTTCTTGACTGTTTGTGTTGCACTGTCAAGTGGTGTTCCATGCAGGGTCTCGATTACAGTACATGGTACAGTTGTTCGGTGCTATTTGAGAAGCAGCAAGTTGTTCAAAGAGATACTAGCAAATTAGGAAACGCTACGATTCAAGACGTGTGTAGTTTGCATAACAAAGTAATAACTCACTGATTTTATATTTATAGACAGAAATACAGCAGCAAGAGTCAATTGCACTGTTAAATGATTTTCAGAACCTTGGTACACAAATGCTCTATTCGAATAATGGAAACATGCAGGTACTAAATGGCGCAGTGTACCCACACACCATGGCATGATGTTGGTAGACGGGCAAGCTTAAAGGTTTATTTTAAAACAGAATTCAACCTGACACGTGTTGCCCTGACAAAACATCTTAGCTAGCCCCACACCTTCTTTGATTACATTAGCAATTAATTATAGAAACAGACTATATTTATTTCTTAGCAGACACCCTTATCCAGGGCGACTTACAATTGTTACAAGATATCACATTATTTTTACATACAATTACATTATTTTTTTACACAATATTTTTACATACAATTACCCATATATACAGTTGGGTTTTTACTGGCGCAATCTAGGTAAATTACCTTGCTCGATGGTACAGCAGCAGTGTCCTCCACCTGGGATTGAACCCACGACCCTCCGGTCAAGAGTCCAGAGCCCTAACCAACGCTCCACACTTTGTAGACCTAAAGGTAGTAATATGACTTGCCCTTTGTTAGCCACCACTTCTCTTACCGTTGAGACCATTGTTTTGAAAAAAATGAATGCTACTGTAAATCAAATCATCCTTCATGTTTGTCCATGCCTTGCTGGAGTCCCCCATGCTTTTCTTTCACATTGGTCATCATGTATTAAAGTCCTCCCAATACTGTCTTTCACCCCTTTCAAAGGAATGTTTAACTCATTCACTTGGTTCATAGTAAGTGGGATTTTTACCTTATATATTTTTTTTTTGCATCCTGTGACGCTATCAGAAGGGGATCTGGTATAGTAACCAAAGAAAGGGTTTAAATATTTAGTTATAATATTGTTAATGGAAAAAGATCTGAATTAAGAGAGATGCAAAACATTAATGTTCAGATATCTAAGCTGTACTGAAATAATACCAAAGCAGACAGATATGTTTAGATTGAGCAGAATCATGTACTAGTTATTATTCCATACCAGACCCTGAGCCAAAAAGCACAACTGACTTTGTTTCAAAATCCCTTTAAAAAAAGTAAAAGCCAAAACACTTAAAGCAGCTATAATGTCAAGGCACTTGACATTGGAACTGTAGACAACCATGTACCTTGCTAAAAAAAAAAAAAAAGAACTATGCCACCTGCCTGATTTATTTCCCCTCACTTAGATGCCTGTTATCTCCTTGTACACTCAATGTGCCCAATAGTAATCACTTATATATACCATAAAGGGTCAAATCAAATAAGAACAGCAAACTGCATATTAAAAAAAAACAAAAAAACTTTTAAACAGGGCATTTTAAATATAAATATTATGTACAATGTACATGGCTTGTCACTGTTTTTATACCTGTCTACCCAATTGGATTTGGCATTGCCCGATTGCAATTGCAAACAGTCTATCAGAAATGGGGAAAGCAGATGGTACAATAACAAGGGGCAGTTATGTAGGTAGGCTGCTCAAAAACACTGGTCACCAGAGTGTATGAGAAATGGCAAAACAAATGGAAAGTGGTCAGAGACCACTGTGGCTGCAAACAGTTAGCGATGAATACAGTCTTTACTAGTTGAGTCACTACAGGGGACGCACTTTATTCAAATCAACATTTTTACCTATAAAACACAGTAATTGGTGGATGCAAATGACTTAATGGGCTTGTGAGCTCGCGGGAGTTTCGATCTTAATATCGGGCAGCAGGTTGCAGCTGGTAATGATGTCCATTTTCTCAGAGACAGACTTGAGGTCATCCAAAATGAGACGGATGCTGTGTGAAGCGTTGATGATACCGTTCTGGGAGTTATTGAGGAGGCCGGTAGTCATGCGGATCTCTCTGGAGGCATTCTGATAGACCTGCTTCACTGTGGTCGTGACGTCGCAGTACAGGTGGGAGTTGCTCTCCTGCAGTTTTTGCTGCAGCAAGGTGGTGCTGCCGCAGCGGCTGCCTTGTTCAAGTCTCAACGCTGGCTTTTCTTCAGTGACGGCTGGGGAATCTGCAGGGCTCCTGATTAGTATCAGCGGTGGCAGGCCCTTATGGATTGGCTGCTGGTGTTCCTTCTCTTCCCCCAGACTTGTCACTTTCTCACTCTCTTCATCGCTATCTGTTTCGGAAGCCTCTCCCGGCACTTTAAGGCCAGATGGCGGAGCTGTTGCAAGGGAGGTGCTGTAAACCTCCTCGTCTGAATCTGTCTCAGATGCCTCTCCCTGCACTACAGTCTTGTATTTGTTGCTGGCCATAGCTTCACCTGCAAAAAAAAAAAAAGTTCATGTAATGTTTTGTTCTCAATGGCAATTATTTAGAGCTATTTAAGGCTAAATATGAGTGCTTGCTTTATTTGAAGTGTATTGACACTTAAAGCGGAATCTTTGTAAGGGTAAAGAAATACCAGATGATCTTAATGCATTGTTGTTTCTTCACTGTGTGCCTCTGTGCCCTAGAGGGGCTACACAACTAGTGACAATAATGTCCGAATCGTAGTGACGACTTTTTGATTTGCACACCCAAAAGGAATGAAAAAGAAAAACGAAATGCAAAACGTTAACAAATTTGAAATATCGTCATGCTATGTTTTTACTAATGTTCTCATTGTATCAAATCTGTAGGTACTTGTCTGTACTGATAGTGTTGATGTTAGCCGTCTTTATAATAATAATAAAATAAAATAAAAACATAAAAAGTAAAAAAAAAAAAAAATTACTTAAGCATAAAAGGTGTACTTTATTAAGTGAGTATTACAGTTATACAATAATAATACGTTACTACCTTTATTTCCAAAATCCCTGGAGTGCAAGCAAATTTGCAGCGTTCAGACAAAATCACGTGACAAGGAAGAGCAGAAGAGTCATATGATAGTTACCAGCCAACGAGTGTGTAGCCCTAAGAAGAGTCAAGTAAACACATTTCATTCACGTCATAAACATTCCGAGGAGCTACCGCTGACGCTAGCGCAACCAGCTTGGTGCGTAAAGTGCTGAAACGGGAATGAAAGAGCCCTATAATAACAGTAAGCGTTTTAAACGTATTTAAACGCTGTGCAGTAAGTTAAGACAGTGCATTTATGTTATGGGGTGTACATTGCATGATAAAAGCTGCATAAACCAACGTAATACATTCCCACAAACAATTTAATTGTACCTGGATATTACTGAACCGTGTACTGTTAAAAACTATGATCTTAAAGGGAACTACAGAAGGGAACTAAATTACTGGAACCGTGGCGCGATTATTATTATTATTATTATTATTATTATTATTATTATTATTATTATTATTATTATTATCAGTAGTCGTAGTCGTAGTATTATTTAACTGAAAAACATGCTTTAGGAGA
Source organism: Acipenser ruthenus (assembly GCF_902713425.1). Classification (NCBI taxonomy): domain Eukaryota; kingdom Metazoa; phylum Chordata; class Actinopteri; order Acipenseriformes; family Acipenseridae; genus Acipenser; species Acipenser ruthenus. The sequence goes on from NC_081195.1 coordinate 23,175,516, forward strand.
GCTGTGGGATTAGTTAAAACCGAGAGAAAAAACGTTAAAAGTCCTCATTAAAAATCTAACACATTTGTACTTATTATAACTTGGTAACATTTGATAAATGTGGTGCGTGGATGTAATGTTGTCATGCAGTCAGTGTATTCGAATACATTTATTAACATCCCTGGCATTTTATTTCTGTTCCAGTACTCATCAGAGTTTAAAGAGAAATGCAGAGCAGCAGATGCAATGCAGGTGGATTACCTGGTGCTGCAAAAAAGCTCTAAAAACAATCCATGATGATCTTAATGATGGATCAAATCAGATCAAGCCAATGTCATTTTGGCTCAAGTGCACCAATTGGGGGGGGGGGTTGGAAAGCACTTGAAATGTGAGATTATATTCATTTTATTTGCGTAGGTCTTGAAATAAAATATGGTCAAAGGTCATCAAAATGGGCAGAATTCTTTTTTTTTCTGCCAGTTAACCCTTTAGTACCAAATAAATGTGTCTTTGAATAAATCAGAACACAAGCTATGTTTTGTAATTTTATACATTTCCTTTAGACTTAACTTTTGCGGTAAACAAAATTAAAGTGATCATAACAATATATAATTTAAGAGAACATTTAAATAACAGGTTCATAGATGGCAGTTAAAAATGTTCCAAAAAATTAGAAAGTACTGTCCTCAAATGAGAATAATGGCACTTAAAGGAGGCTGTGTGGTCCAGTGGTTAAAGAAAAGGGCTTGTAACCAGGAGGTCCTCAGTTCAAATCCCACCTCAGCCACTGACTCATTGTGTGACCCTGAGCAAGTAACCTCCTTGTGCTCCGTCTTTCCGGTGAGATGTAATTGTAAGTGACTGCAGCTGATGCATAGTTCACACACCCTAGTCTCTGTAAGTCGCCTTGGATAAAGGCGTCTGCTAAATAAACTAATAATAATAAAGGGGTAAACAATCATTTTGCATGCCCTGGCACCATTTTCTCAGTCATGGGTGGTTAGTGTATTATTATTATTTGTTTATTTAGCAGACGCCTTTATCCAAGGCGACTTACAGAGACTAGGGTGTGTGAACTATGCATCAGCTGCAGAGTCACTTACAATTATGTCTCATCCGAAAGACGGAGCACAAGGAGGTTAAGTGACTTGCTCAGGGTCACACAATGAGTCAGTGGCTGAGGTGGGATTTGAACTGGGAACCTCCTGGTTACAAGCCCTTTTCTTTAACCACTGGACCACACAGCCTCCTTATCAACTACAACTACAAATGGAGGAAATGCCTACTCAGTATTTGGTTAGCTAGAGTTGGCTCTACCCTTTTTTTTTGCATCCTCTGCTGTAAGGCAGCCTCAATTCAATGACACAATCACAAGGTGATCCCATATAGTTTAAACCAAAGAAACGGTTCCAATATTTAGTTCAAATATTGCTAATGGAAAGAACAAAAACAGAAAAAAAAGATCAGAATTGATTTTTTTTTTAATGAGATGCAAAACAGAAATACCTACTTCATAGAACATTTAAAAAAATTCTGTGTGTATCAAATCCTTTTGGACCTGCAGAGTTGTACAATTTTGCTAATTTTGAAGTCATTTTGTATCCCATTTTTTAATGCGGGGCCATCATTAGACAGTATCATCTTATCAATTCATCTCAAAATGCTAAACAACAAACTGAAGACAGAAGTTGTTTAACCCTTTCAGACCTAGGCAAATCCCATTTACCAAAATATATGTACAAATTAATTTTTGGCCTGTTCTCACGTATACTCAATAAAGGAGTTCATTTTTAAGTTGTATTACTTAATTTCGCATTCTTCAGCTTGGCAAAAATAATTCAGGATGCAAAATATGAAAAATTAGCAAAATTGGACACCGTTACCATTTTCTTTTTACTTTGAAGCTCCGTGTGAGAAGCCACAGTGAGCGAGCAAAAGCACCATGGAGAACGGCGAGAAGAGACAGAATAAGTGGTGGTCAGAGGGAGATACTTTTGCACTGTTGGCCCTCATTGAAGAACTAGGACTGGTGAGGGAGCTGGATAAAAAACGCCAACGCAACGACTCCCACTTCAAGCGGCTGAGGTACACCCTGGCCAAACGCAACATCGATTTCACCGTCAACCAAATCCGGAACCGGTGGAAGAGCCTGAAACACAAATACCGCAAGATCAAGACAGCCGGCTACCGGAGCGGTGCCGCCAAACTCACGGCGATTGAGTCTTTCCGTTACTTTAAGAAGCTGGATCGCATGCTGGCAAGGAGACCCAAGCCGGCGACCCCACCCCATTTAGGATGCGACAACCTGGTCGTGCTTTCTGCCTCTGAGCTGGAGGACCATACAGACAGTAAGTTTTTATAACTTGATGGAATATATAAAAGGGGACAAATCCATTAAAAACACCTTTCATAAAACTGTCAGTAGTATAGAATAACCCTTTACACTGTGTCTCTAAATGCTGTGTATTTACACATAATACATGTATGTACACATGTATTTACGAAGTAGCTACTATGTAAATACACAGTAGTTAGGAGACACTTAATTTAAAGCATTACCAGATGTTATAGGGCAATCCTGGGCAGCCAGGACACCACAGTTTAGACTTCACTATCTTCAAGGATGTGTTTTATTTTAATTACTTTACCTTTATTTTTCTAGGAAGTCACTTAAGATTAAGAATCTCCTCTATGAACAGAACCTGGCCAAGAAGACGGCAAACACAAATCACTATCATATCACACACTCATCATCCAGTTATAAATATTACACCATCAAAGAGCACAAGAAGCATTTTGTAAAACTGCATGCTGTTACATAATTATCTAATTATCAATGCAGAGATACCAAGATTCTAAAGCTCTTTCGGTAGATCAGGACCAGAAGCAATCTAACTTTTTTTCTTCTTATACTTTAGGGACTTCAAAATATACAGTATATCAGTTCAAATGGTTTGTCCAGTCCAGGTTTACCTGGCAGGTCTTTTCATATCGTCACAGGTGACCCACAGCAACCTTCCACATCGGTAGCCTGGGATCCCCCCACCAATGGCCCAGAGATGGATGTCGCTGAGGAAGACATTAAAGGTCCTCACGCGGTACCCTTGGGTCTCAAAACCCCTCCATGGGAGAGTGGGGAGGAGATCGTCACCTTGGGGCCTGCAGGGGAATACTTGTACCTTGTCAAGACTGGGCAGCAGCAGCTGTCCCCTGCACAGTCCATAGGGGGCTCCACTGGACCCCACTGCACCAGCTCCACACCCAATTCGCTTGGTAAGTCAGTGTTTCAGATTTTGCGTTTTAGTAACCTACAGATCTGTTTATGCCAGCGTAGTTTTGTGCAGCTAAAGGTTCTTAGCTATTTATTCATAAATATTGTCAAGACTACGTTGGCACTTTTATATGCTTAAAGCCTACTAAACCAATCTCAAGAGGCATAAATTGCATAGATCTCTTCTACAAGAACTACTCATAAGAACATAAGAAGGTTTATGAACGAGATGAGGTCATTTGGACCATCTACGCTGATCCAGTTTCTAGTAGCTGATTGATCTCAAAACGTTGTCAAGTTGGGTCTTAAAGGATCCCAGTGATTTAGCAATTTGAGTAGGAAATCCATTCCATGCCCTCACTACTCTTTGTGTGAAGAAGTGTTTGCTACCATCTGTCCTAAGTCATTTACATTAGCATAGACTGTAGAAAAGCAAAGGATGTAGAAAAATGTTCTTGAAGCTTCTGCAGGTCATGGCAGCTGAACACAGTTAGTGCAACTAGCTTTGGGGATCTAAGATGTACCCTAAAATTAATATTAAATTACACTGGGGTTGTGGCCATTTCCTGTTTTTCAATTCCCATTCCATTTCCTTTTTAAAATCAATACCCAATTTCAATTGCTTTGAAGGAATTGGAATTGGTGTTTTAGAAAACATAATAATTGTTGTAATTGTTCAACTGTTTTCATTTGAAGCAAAATTAATTGACCAACAGGGACTTCAATTTAAATAATGTGGTGCCACTATGAGAAACTAATGAACAGAATACTGCTAATTTGCCATTTTGATCAATGATGTGTTGAAATTGATTATTGAATGGGAATTGTAATTGAAAAACAGTAATTGACCCTAACCCTGGTTTCTACTGTAGGCTGTACAGCTATGGCCAAAAGTTTTGCTTCACCTAGAATTTTAATATTGAGACATAATTTAAAATAAAAAAAAAAACTATAGGAACATAATTTAGATTTACTTTTATTTAACATCATGTTATCAAATAAACTACAAAATGATATTGTAAAAGTCTACTGGAAGCCATAATAGTAGTAAAGTATTTCATGCTAGATTTTGAAATGTCACTTTTTCGTTAAGTATATGGAAAACTACAAAGCGGTGTGCAATTCAATATGTTGGTTAACTTAATATTATTCAACAGGTTTCATTCGTCTTTATAAAGCACAATTAGTAAATTCAATAGGGTGATGCTAAACTTTTGTCCACAGCTGTATATTGCATAGGGTGTCGTTTGTTTTCGGCCTGTAGGAGGTGCTGAAGACACCAGCACCCTAATCCTCCGGCAGCTGACCTTACTGAACCACCAACTGGAAGAACAGATGGCCGAGCAACGGGCCTTCCATTGCAGTGTGTTGGGAATGTTGGACCGGCAAATCCAGGTGCTGCAGCAGCTCTCCAGCAATACCAGGACGCCACACCGGGACGAGAGAGAGAGCTTCCCCAATGAGCAGGTCCACGGTGCCTTGGTTCACATCATGAGGGGTGTGGAGCAGGCTAGGGCCAAGGGACTTGTGGAGAGCCCGTCCAGACGGCTCCCCCTTGAGGCAGCTCTGCCTGTCTGGTCTGTGCCCCTGTTGGAGCTGAACCAGGGCTCCTTTTCCTCCTCAGCATTATCCTCGACCAATGAGAACTCGCCTGGTGCCGTGACGTCACATGGAGGGAAGGCGGAACCTTCGGACATAGCAGATCAGCCCTCCCCTGCTCCTAAAAACTGCCAGCACAAATGAGAATGCAGCAGAGGAACAATAGCAGTCAAGCATGATAGAAGTATGGTCTTTTAGGATTTTTCCATGTAGAGCAGGGGCCTCCAACCATGGTCCTGGAGAGCTACTGGGGCTGTTGGTTTTCGTTTCAACCAATCTCTGTTAATTAATTGAATCAATTATTGGCTTAATTAGTCAAGATTAACAGGTGTTCCAGATCTTTAGCCACTGATGATGTCTATACAACCTGGTGTATAGCCCGATTTCTACCTCCCTCAAATGGATGCATATTGCATAGTGGAGGTGCACCACTTAATGGAACTTTGTAAGTACACTCTTCAGTTATTGAGACTAAATCTAGGGTGTATCAGTAGGCACCATGTGTCTGCCTGTCCATCTGTATGTTGCAGTAATATCCCACACTTGATGAATTGGATTGATTCAGAAGATTGTGGTGGCCATGGAAGATGCATGAAATATCTGGTTTTCTCCTCAAACCATCTGTGCAAAATTCTGGAACGGATGATGGGTTTATTTTTGTCTTCAAAGTAGCCATCGCATCATTGTTGGGTGTAAACTACAGCTTTATTTTGGTCTTGCAGCAATTTTAAACCCTAAATTAATTTTTATATATATATATATATATATATATATATATATATATATATATATATATATATATATATATATACACACATACACATACACACACACACACACACACACACACACACACACACAGTAGTGTTCGAATGATTTACAGCAAGACTAGGGGTGAGGATTGCCCATTTTTCATCACTCAGACTCCTTAATTACTAAATATCTCAGTATCCCTGAACAGATAATTGTTTCCTCTTTAAATATATGCTAGATATTTTAATGAGCAAGACATCTCACATGTAGAATGGTCCCCTGAAATGTTCTCCTTTTTCTAGGAAAGCAGTATAACTGGCGATGGGGAGTTTGTTGCCGGAAAACTTCACTCAGATTACTTGCTCACTAAATATCTTGGTACCCCTGAATAGATCATTGTCTTTTCTTAAAAAAAAAAAAAAAAGATTTCAATCCATTTGGAGGTAGAAACTGCACTATATCGGGTAAAACATAAAAAATTCCCTTCTTATAAAGACTGCACAATGGACTTTGTAAAAGTAACACAGCACCTTAGGAACCTATCTCAAGCAGAGACTGGCAGTTGTGTCACACAGTGACTATACCACATAGAAGATTTGATATTCTGATTTGGTGCTGTATACAAGACTGTCAATTCTTCTTTCCCATCTTGTGTACAGCAATGTTATGTTTCAACGAAGACACCAGGGTGTGCTGTGTTTTCATTTTAAGCCAACCCAGTGGCCTACCGTAGTGTTGCCATTTTGTAATGTTCACAAAGGGGTTCCACTGTGAAAGTGTGCCACAAAAACAGACATGCATAGGGACATAAAGAATAACGTTGGAGTCTCAATGCAAACAGACACACACACACACACACACACATATAACTTGTTTTTTCCATCAGCAACTGGGAACAAGTTGGTTTGATATCATTTCCACCTGTGCCTGATTGTAACCAGTGCCAATTGCCCTTGACTTTTCATGCCCACTAAATTCACAAGGATGTAATCCACTGATATCAGAGCTATTGCTTTCAATGCTATAGTTTTTTTTAAAACATTTCAAAGGCACCAAATCAGTAGAAAGCATGAGACAGTGGTTTTCTCACACTCATGATTGTATGTTGGGATTTCTGCCTATAAGTGAAATGAAATGTTTACTATTTAAGTTGTTTTGCCTTTAATGGAACTATGATAGGGTACATTTGCAACACTAAAAGGCAATTGCTGCAAATATACCCTACAGTTCTATGTATCCATTAAGTGCCAATTTTTTGGAGTATATATATATTTTTTTTATCTAAAATGTTCTATATTTAACTCTATTATGATAACTTACTCAAATGTTGTTCAGCGCAAAAGTTAAGTCTAAATGAAACTGTTAGTTCTGCAAACACAGCCCTTCAGTTGCTTTTGTGACTCCCCAATATAAAATAAGAAACCGAAGCCTAAAAATGACACATTTCTTGATGTTTTCCTACCCACAGCGATGATAAGCTCCATTTTCTATGTGTTGAGCTTCATAGCCGGCGTGAAATTTCACTGGTATGATTACAGGCACGTCTAACTTGACTGTCCTCAAAAATTATTACACTTCTAAAACTTAGAATGGTAGCGTATTGATATAAAATGAATACAATTACATAAATACAGCTTGCGTTCTGATTTTTTCAAAGAAAAGTTAGTTTGGTACTTAGTGGGTTAAAGGTAAAACTTAAATAGTAGATATTTCATGTTTTCCATCACTTGTAGTCAAAATTACTATCTTATAAACCCATGCCCTTATGTGAAAGGAAAACAGCTGGTTTAAAGTACTAATGTTGGGACTACTTTAACTAGGGCAGGTTTCATAGATCCTGATTTGGACTTGGACTATCTGATGTTATCTTATGTAAGGTAGTAAACAGATATATTGCCGAGGCTGTATATGAGTTTTTACTACATTACAGGTCTGTTTTCTTAATCCTTGCACCCCTTAACAAAAATAAAAAGGGTCATCATTTCTGTACACTTCACAATGCTAATGAAAATAAAATTATTTTTCTATATTCTTTTTTTTCTTTCTTTTTTTTTACAGCAGTTAATTGAGGCAGGAATGAAACTTGTACTTCAAATTACCAATTAAGCCTCAAGTTTTAATGTTTGTGTTAAAAGACAGCTAAACAGTTGTTATCTTTGAAAAACGTCATTTTAATATGACAACAAAGCGTTGTACAACAGTACGTCTCAAAGTGAAGATTGTCCCTCTGCGGTGACTGTAACTAGGAAGTACATTGTCCGAGGTGCAACCAGGTAATTTTTTTTTTGTCTTATTCGTCTGTAAATTAAAGAAAGATGTTTGATACGTGACTAAATTCAGTACGTTTACGAATCACACTCTTTTGTTACAAAATTGTGCATTTTTTAAGCGTAGTTTCAGGTTCAGGTTTTTTTTCCAAGTAGAACAGACATGTAAACTACGTAATAAGGTCAAAGGTTTATTTTTAATTTTAAGTAAAAAGTGACAAGTATTTTTTCAACAGTATTTGTACTGAATGTGACTCGTAACCTCTTTATCTACAGAACGTGTTCAATACCAAAACGTTTCGTTTAAATAAAAACATCAGAGTATCTCCCCATCTCCGCCGCTGTTGTTGTTACAACAAACGCAGTACCCTTTTCTAACTATTCAATTACTTAATATAGTACTTTCACACAAAACAGCTTCCCCCGCCCCCTGCACATTACTTTTAAATGACAAACATTTAAACAGATTAACAGATAATGAAACACAGTAACATGCGAGTATAGCAAGCCACACTGTGTGAGCTTGAGTGAAATCCGGCACTGGTGGTCCAAGAAAATATAGGTCTATTACAAATCCCATTAGTGTTTTTTTTTTTCCTACTGTCTTGAAGGATTTGCTGTAACCCTTGCCTGGGGGTTTATTGTTAATATTAAAAATATTCGTCTAATTCCGTTTTTTTTTTTTTTTTTTTTTTTGATGGACTGGTAGCATATGTAGGAATTTTAAGCACGTCAAATACTAATAAACACATAATGTGTTATTAGTTACCGAAATTGTGCATAAACAGTGAAGTAGTTCTGGTTTGTAAAGGTACAACGTCGGTTCTGTGTTTTTAACTTCCAGAGTCATGGCAGACGAATCTCTCTTTGAATTTCTCCACATGGAGATGGTGGCCTATGTTTACAAACATCAAAGCGGGGACAACAATGACCAGGTAGGTTTAAGTTTAAAAACGACCCAACTTGCTTATTTATATACTGGTATTTGCAAAGATTTTTTTTTTTTGTTGTTGTTTTTCTTAATGTGTTTGTTAACTGTTCTTTCAAAAACTAATTTATCAACATTCCGTAATAATAAACATTCAACATCTCTCTTAAACTTTTTGAATGTGGTTTGTATTATTTTTCTTAGGAAAGGGGAAGTGCCTTATCAACTTTGGAAGGCCTAGGTTTCCGAGTAGGACAAGGACTTATTGAAAGGTAGGCAAGATAAAATATTCATGATTCCATGCACAATAGGACACTTGAAGGCAGTTCAGGCTTTTCAGCTCCCACCCCAATGCATTCTGGTAAGTGTAGTCCTGCTGTGGAAGGTATCTGAGACAGGTAAACATACCAGAATGCATCTGGGTGTTAGTTGAAAAGCCTGAATTGTACTTGTGTACATGGAGTCGTATGGTTACCCTACCTGGGGGTACAATATGAAACCTCTACGAGAAGTTATGCAAGCAAACAAAAGCCTACTGGAACAACCTTTTCTTTTTTTTTTTTCATTTAAAGTTTGATTGTGATATAGGAATAGACATAATTGCTTACTCTAGTCGTCATGGGCAGCATTTCAAATTTGACTTCCCTTTTATCTAGGTTCACTAAAGACACCCCGTCTTTCAAAGATGACTTGGATGCCGTGAAGTTTCTCTGTAAAGATTTGTGGATAAACCTCTTCAGGAAACAGATTGATAACCTGCGGACGAACCATCAGGTAAAAAGAAAAACCTGCAATATTTGTACATGTTTAGATCCTGCTGCCTCTGTTAGAAGGTAATTTAAAATGAATACTGCTAATGACAATTTTGATCAATGATGTGTTGGAATTGATTAAAAAGGAATTGGAATTGGTTTTAAAAAGGAATTGGAATTTAAAACCTTGATACAGACATAATGCAAACTGAAAAGCAGTGACTCTTAGCTAGCTGTGGCAAGAAGACTGTATGGTGAAATGATAGCAGAGCAACTTTAAATCTCTAGTTATTTTTTTTAATATTTTTTTTTACAGGGTACCTATGTGTTACAAGATAACAAATTCAGTCTCCTGTCACAGTTCTCCAACAGCAAGCAATACATAGAGGAAGCCCCAAAAGTAAGAGATGTCTTATTTTTTTCATTGTTATTCCATTTATTATAAGGAACAAAGATACTTACTGAAACTTCCCAGTGAACACAGCACCTTGTCCTGCACGATGCCACTGTATCTGTAATATTTGTAAGAAACTTGATTGGATCAGCACATACCCAGATAAGCCACAGTTGGTGTTTAGTACTTTTACAGTACCAGTGACTGCATCTGGATTGCATCAACATAGTTTACGGGTTTAACCCGGGATAACCATGGATAGGTGGTTGATGCAGTCCAGGAAGGTTCCCTAGTGCTGTGAAATGCTGAAGCTGTAGCTTATCCTGCCTGTATAAAAAATAAACATTTTAGCTTGTGCCTTCATCGTGGTTTACTGGGACATCTTCCTGCGGTGAATAAAAACTGTACAGCACGAACGGTGAACCCACTTTGTCGCCCCCAAAATCAGCTTTCAACATGCAGACACTCCTGTGAGTTGTAACGTGCCATAAAGACATTTGAAGGAGAGACAAAAAACGTGATGCCTCATCTTTGACTGGGTGCCAGAGTGTTATTTTGTGTGGTATTTAGATCTGCCCACGTTGAGCTCCGTTGATTAGACCTCCACATCTTCTTATTAATCGTTTGTCATTTTCTTTCTTCCCTTGCCAGTACTTGGTGTACACGTGTGGCATGGTGAGAGGTGCCCTGTCAAACCTGGGTATTGACAGCGTTGTGACTGCAGAGGTCTCTGTCATGCCAGCCTGTAAGTCAACACAGTTGCTTTAAATCCCAAACTCAGCCATCAGGGATACGCTAACCCAATAGCAAGTGACAGTTGAGTTAATGTGGAATGGGGTATTTGTTGACCCAGCTCGCACCTCTTGCTTACTGAATGTCTTTATATCCCTGGATTGGTATTTATCACATTTTCAAATGCATGCTTTTTAATGGGCCATATATCTATTGCAGTGGCACTCCCAGATAGGACTAATGCAGAACAAATGTGTGATACATTTACGTGTTTCTGCATGTAAAGCAACTTGGATATAGTGCATAGAACACAAAACTATAGCCCTTGTGTAAAACACAAGGTGTGGTCTCTTTTAAGGGCTGTTTTTTTTGTTAAATTGTTTTATACAGATCTTTGCATCTCAACAATTACAAAAATGTTATTTTATTACTTTTAAAAAATCTTTATTATTTTTTTATATGAGTGTTGATGAGTAATGTGCATAAAAAGCTAAACTATAACCCTAAAGACACGCATGGTTTAGGGTAAAACATTATATTGTGACACTAAAGCATTAATCAGTTATGATAGCATTGTTTCTTTTGTTTGTTTTTTTTACAGGCAAATTTCAAGTCGTTATTCAGAGGTCCTAAAAGTCTGGTCATGCCAAGACAGGCTTGCATAGTTGATTTACTTAAGAGCCCCTTTGGCTTTCCAAAACCAGCGGCTCCTTTTTGTAGCTAGTTTTACTTTGCACACTAGTTACAGGGTTAAGGCAAAATTTGAGACACCTGCCATAACAGTGTCAATAGAGGACAGTACAGATCTGCAGTGTTTAAATTGTTCTGACCATCTCAGCTTTCTACAAATTGTCTTTCCCATCTTGACTGAAATTGAAACTGAGGGAGGCATATATTATACATGTCAGGGATAGCATTTGCATAACAATCATTTGCTCAGTAGTGTGTGCAACATCCTTTTCCATTTTTATTTGTCCATCCATTGTAAATTCATGTTAAAGATGTGTCTTAGACAGTAAGGAACCTAGCAAACTAAAAGTGCTTGCAACAGCCACTGGAAATAATATTTAATTACACAATGCATTTTAATACCTTTTTCAGACTGTGGTGTATTGTGATCTCCAGTTTCAAGCCGCATTATAGAAGCATGGGACAGGTATTCTAATATTCTGTTTTGAAATGTTGACAAAGTGACCGTGTTCCAATGCATTCATATAACAGAATTTTTAAATGTTTAAAAAATATATGATGCAAACACTTCCAGATGCCCACACCATAATTATATTTAGCACATGCCTGCCGTCAACCACAATCTGGAAATACTAAACAAAGACTGCTACACTGTTATTGAAACATACTGCCGTGTATTTTAAAAATCTAATTAGTAGAGTTCTTTATTCATTGTATTTGTCTTTAAGGATGTCAATATGGGGGAAAAACAAAACATGTATAAATAAATAAAATTGACTGTCTAAGGGGTTTGCTACAGTTTATACAATCTGTTGCTGTATCATTAAACTTTAAAGTCAAAATAAGCAAGGCCCATAGGTCTCTCTCTCTCTCTCTCTCTCTCTCTCTCTCTCTCTCTCTCTCTCTCTCTCATATTTTTTTGAAATATTAAGCCATTAAGTTTTTTTAACATGTTTGAAATTCCTGACATTCTGTTTTTGCAATATAGATGCTATGTTCTATTGTTTACCCCATTTTAATGAAAGGTGGCATTGTGTGTTAAAAAATACATTAAAATGTTACAGGAAAAAAAAAAATTAGGTGGTCTTTTTAAGGGCTGTTATATTGGTTTGTGCCACCAGGGGGCAGTGTAGCATGAGGCATACATACGGCTGCCATAGCTTTACATAGGTCTGATAATGCAGGTTGCCAATAATCGCAACAATTGCAAAAAATGTTATTTATTTTAAATGATTGTTATTGTCCCTGAAAGCTGCTTTTCATAAATGAGAAACCTAATAAGAAAAGCATTGTTTATGGATGTGCTCATGGTTCATGGTGAGTTGTTGGTACTAACACATGTAATATGATAGGGGTATGTTATTGATTTGACTGTCTCAATTGACCGGGGGTTAGACAATCTAAATAGGGCTCTTTATATAACAAGGGTATGAAAGTCAAACATATAGCAGTGCAAGGAAGTGTCTGTAGTGTATGTCTGTAAAACTATGTGGTCAATAAGGAGTTTATTTAGATCACTTCAATGTGTCTTTGATAGTTTATAGTTAATTAATGTACTTGTAAAGTATACTGTGCTGTGAAAATCAACAGGATAATTGGCTTTACCAAAGTAAAGAGGTTTGAGGGGGAGAAACCCAGCAAACAGCAAAACAATAAAAGGTGTGAGAGTGTGGTTATGCTAATGAGAAAATAGTAATGCATCAGAAATTAGACATGTTGTTTTGTATATAAAGGCTCACCAGTCCCTTTTATAAAAGGCTATGTTACTTACAATACCTGGCTTTCTGTTTTAGGTTCAAACCTCTACGTATACTCTACACTGTTAGTATGTTTCATGCCAAACTGTTTTCCCTGATGCTGTTTCTGGAGTCTGCCTGCTGTCATGGTTCTTTATGTGTTAAATAACCTGCACTGTGTGTAATTGTAAGGGCGTGGTTCTGAAATGCTGGATTTTAAAAAGCATACATCTTCAGACATTTTCATTTCTTTAGTTTGGGCAAAAATAAAATGTATGTTACAGTTTCTTCAGGTAACAATTGCTGATGTGCTTGTAAACTAGTCTGTAAAATATAGAAGTTTGTATTTTTTTTGTAAAATAAATAGCATATCAGGCAAAATTACAATTGTTATTTGTGTTTTCATTTGAGGAAATTGATTTGACTGTACATCCGGTTTCTAAAGTTAAATGGTTTTGCATTACATATGTTTAAAATTGTGAGCTGTACCTTTAAAAACTATTTTAACAGCAATTGGTACTGCTGTATAACACACCATACACTGGAGAGTATCATCCAGATGTATTTTTATACCCTAATATAGCAAGATTTTTCCATTTAATAAAAAGTGTTGATTATGCCAGGGAGGTCACAGTCTAAAAGGCAGGCAGTGGTGGTTCTCCAAAAAACTTTTTGTTAACCAAGCAAGCTTTTGTAATGCAATTGATTGTAGAGTTTTGAGTTATTTTTAGTATGAATGATTTAATGTACGTTTGGAAATAATGAAATAATATCCGTACTTTTCAGTTGATTTATTATTAATTGATCTTCGTACTAAATCACAATATTTTACTTTAGTGCATTAGCTCTATATTTTACTGGAAAATGGGAACATGTTGATTTTTGGGGTTGTGTTTTTTTGGTTTTTAATAAGAATCTACTACAGTAGGCTAGCTTCTCATATCTATTTACTCCAAATTGTCAAACACACTATTTAACAAAGGAAAAAAAAACACAGGCAATAAACGACTTAGACATTTAATTTAGAGGCTTGGACAGAGTTATTTGTTGTAGACATTTTATTAGTGTTTTTTTATCCTTTAAAAACCATCTCATTGTTTAAACACCAAGTGGCTTTTCCCAAAGGAAGTGATTAGTTTCACTCAGCTTGCCTCTTTATCCCTTTACCTAAATAAAAAAAAAAAAAAGTTTCTGTCAAGATATGCCATAATTGGTTTTAGTTTTTGGAATCTTTGCTGGAGTACCTCTATACAGCCAGTTTCAAGGATATAATTAAAATGTTACACTATTTGTAAAGCAATCGTTTGTCATTAAAAGCAGTTATTTAGATTTGATCGAGTGTGCAATAAGTACAACAGGGCCTAAATCAATCAAGATCTCTCCAAAATGCTGTTGAAAGAAAGAAAAAAACACAATGTTTTTTTTTTTTTTGTAATTTTGTTTTAAGTTGATAATTGGGGTACAGACAATGATAAAGCTTGCTTTTGCTGTTCTGTCTTTTGAGTTTAAAAAACAAACAAACAAAAAAAAACCATTATAATCCCAGTCTGTTACCCTGATGAAACACTAGCAGAACCATTAGCAGACCACAACATTACCAGTAACTGCAGTGGATGCCAATTAAATACTACATAGCGGTTTTGTACCATACTGGCACTAATGCAGTGCTGGAGTCAAGAAAGATTTAATAATGTATTTCTGTTTTAATGACAACAAAAGTTTTCAATTGTAGTTGAAGAAACCTGCAACAGTATCGTGACTATAAAACAGTTTTAAAAGAGTTCTGTGAGGTTTATATTCCCTCCAGCTCTCAAACCTGCTTTCCCAAACATTCAAATGTATTTTTTTTTATCAGACCGAATTCATGTGTGATCAGACCCACGAAGAAACGATGCCTTTCATTTCATGTAATTGATTTTTATTACTAATCTACAAAAACGAGCCTGATAACTGATCTCAGTTCCCATGGCACGATTTCCCATGATTAGCAATAAATTAAACCCAAGGGCGCAAGCAACAGATGCACAGAGGGACCGTTCTTTTCATTGCATCACTGACCAGCCTTAAGTCCAGGGGCAATTATTGCTTCTGTCAAATAAAGTCTGGTAGTTCATTGATTGTATTGTGCAAACGACAGTGTGCAGAAGCATGGGAATGCAGGCCACTGCTCTGCTACCCAGCAGCTGTTCACAGAACTGTTTGCCTGTAATTGGGGGTGGCCAGATAGCGTTCAGCAACAAAGAATAGGGGTTGTGTTGTTTATAGGCATTGCTCTCAGTCCCTGAGCTGTGTGAGAATCCCTCTCTGTCTATTGTTGTGCAAATAGAACTCTAAACATCGGGAGAAAACAGAGGATGCACAGACAATGTTTGTGCCACTACATAAACACTCTTTTTACCCAGTTATCAAGAAAGCAATCTGCTCGTCTTTTTTTTTTGCATTTCCTAAAAAGAGGTCCATTAAATTAACAGGGGGGTTATGCTTTATGCACCCACGCTAAAAAGGACATCTATCGCTTTGAATGAACACTCTCTCATAAAAACAAAATCGCACAAATCCGTTGTTGAAATATATATCAACATGTATTCAGATGGAGAAATGCATAAGCAGATGAAAAAGAATATCTGGTATATATTTTCATGAATTTCATGACACTTTAAATGCATTGCCTTAAGCCTGGATCCTAAGCTTATTACAATTTGTACGAAAATAAGTCAAGTTCTCCTGTGTTATGGTTAAGCTATACGGTTATGTATTTATTTGATATACATTTTATATATATATATTTTTTCCTGGAATTGTGGCAAAAATAATGATAAACAGTAAGTCTCTCTTTCATCATGCAGTCAGATAGGTAGGATATGCAGATGCAGTATCTCCAGATATGGAATAATATATTTTTCATACAAGTGAGAATTAAAACTGCTGAATCATGTTACGTTAACATATTGAATTACATACCGCTTTGTAGTTTTCCCATATACAACAACAAATGATTTACAGCAAGACTAGGTAGGGACTGTATTGCCTATTCTTCCACTCAGACCCTTTACTTAGTAAATAGCTCGGTTTCCTTGAATAGATCATTATTCCTTGAATAGATAAGTATTTAATGAGCAATCTGTCTCAAGTTCAGTGGAGGCTTAAATTTGATTAATTAACAACATTACAAGCAATGGCGATGATTTGGAACAAATGCTGCAGTGTTCGGATACACTGGCTGGCCGACTGACACAAAGCCTAAAAAAACAAACATGAATGTTTGTTGCCACCAAGTGGTGGAAAACCATTATTGCAGCTGTTACAATTCTGAACCAGGGGAGACCAAATAAACCAGCACTTGAAGTTGATCACGCACTGGTATCTCAAGTGCAGTTTCATTTAACATCTAGTAAATTAAGAAGCTTGTAATGCTCTTTGACAAATATATTTACATTCATAAATATCTGTCAAACAGTTTTACTAGTTTCTTGTAGTATTTCTTCCTAATCTTAAGAAGGGGGATGAAATGGCAACTAAAGTTCATTAAGGAGAAGCAAAACTGATTTTAAAACCTTAATTACTGTACTTTCTGCTCCCAGGCTTAAGCAGTAACCACTAGGCTACACTGTTGCCTAGTAGCAAAAACTGTATCTTCAGTGATCACAGCAAATGCTGTTCTAATGCTGTCAGTTAAAGTCACCAAAGCAGCTGATTCTGACTGAGGGCGGGTACTGCAGCAGAAATGACAAGGGTGTGTATCATTGGGGTTTGGCTAAAAAAATGAAATATTTGCTACGAAAGTTGTTTTACTCCCATAGGTATGTACTTGCCTATATCTACATTACTTTTTCCAAGCGTATCAAATCCTATGCAAGCCCGTTTTTTTCTCCAAGGTCATGTTTCTATAGGGTGGGGTGTGCCACTCAAACCAGCCCCTTACCCCCAGGGCTCACAAATCACACCAATAACCTGATTATCAGCTAACTGTTTTGGGGGAGGACTGATAACACAGCCTGGGAGTTTGAACCCGGTTGGTAATTTTAGCAAGTACAGATTGTTCTTCCTACTCGTAAAGTGAGACGTATTGCCTTATTACAGGCACTGAAATAATTAAAAGCAATTACTAGTAAACCATTATTAACAATTATAAATAATTATAGCCCTTCTTCCAGCAAATGTTTGTAATTAATAATGCAGCTGTATTTTGATGGTTTTTTTATTTATTTATTTTTTATACTTAAATAATTCTTACCAAATGGTCTGTAATGGCAATGCAATGGTAGTATACTGGTGTGCAAAGTGGGGGTTACGGAGAGTCAGTAATGGTGGCGTGACTATGATTAAAGGGGTAGTTCTGTAAAATAAAAATAAAAAAAGATAGAACATTTTAAATAAATACATAAATGACAGCTAATTAGTCCACCTTGCATCTGTTGTTTGAATTTGAGCGCCACACATAATGAATATATTTTTCATTTCATTTTTTTTCCATTGCTTTCTAGGAGGAAAAAACATCATCCTCATATGAGGTCCTGTGGCAAAGCGCCCCGCCCCTGTGTGCATTTGTGTTATGTGTATGTATGTATGCGTGCGTATGTTAATGTTGGTGTATAGATTGGTACACGGGATATAAACGGGTCTGTGTTTCACGTGTGTTTAAAGTGTAGATTTGTATTTGATTTGCACGAGGAGAGCACAAATCACTTCACGTGCTGGTTAAATGTAATATGTGAGCACGGGGTTGCACAGAATTAATTCACGTGCTGGGATTCAAGTGAATAATTAATTAGTAATTGAATCCCAGCACAATAGTATATATAGACGCACATTTCTTGCACTCAGGGTTGGGTGTTCGGAAGAGGAGAACGGGTGAGAGAGAAAGGAGTAAAAGTAAAGTAAATAGAAAGATCGTAAACGTAAAGTGTTTGTTCTCACCGTGTCTGTTTGTCTCCGTGCACCGTTTAAGTGTTTAGTCGTTTTGTCTGTCTGTTTATTTTGGCGTCAAGTGCCGTGTCCTGTTTTGTATTCCATTGTTCAAACCTTTTATTTGTTAATAAACGCTGAGTGCAGCCATTGCACTCAGCTCATCATCACCACCGTCTGTGTTTGAATTCCTTCCTGCTTCCGGTCTGACGCCACCCACTCTGGCCGTCTTTGTGACAGGTCCTCATGCATTTGCGTCTTCCATATGTCCTCATGTAAAGGACATCCCCATATGAGGTCGGCACATATGAAAGGGTTAAATAATATCATCTTTTAATATTTATCGTAATGCTAAACAACACACTGAAACAATCAAAAAATGGTTGCAAAGTAGGAAAACTTATGGAAAAAAAATAGGAATGTGGCAGCAGACAAGTTTATTTTGCAAATATAACCCCTACGGTAGTTACATTTAAAGGTGAAACAAATACTATCATCAATATTTCATTTGCAGCAACAATTTCCCTGACACCCTTTGTTACACATGTAGCAGTCTCAAAATGGAAGGTTTTGGAGAAAGCTTGTCATCTTGAATTACTTGCTGCACAGATGGCCCGTGGTGGGTCTACGCTGACAGTGCTGTGGCAGGTATTTCCAGTTATTGCCTCAGACCGTTCCCTCCGTGCACAGTGTCAGCAAACTTGACCAAATTTGACATTATTTAAAGCTGTGGTTTTAAGACAGTAAGCTACTGAGTAACTGGCAGGCACCTGTTCCATAATTCTCCCTCATTTGAATCCCAATCCGATGTCTCTTGACAGAGCGAGGGAAACCACAGACCGTTACAGCCCACTGAACATTGCACAGTTGTTGCCTTGAT
This sequence comes from Acipenser ruthenus, assembly GCF_902713425.1. Lineage (NCBI taxonomy): Eukaryota > Metazoa > Chordata > Actinopteri > Acipenseriformes > Acipenseridae > Acipenser > Acipenser ruthenus. The sequence continues at coordinate 23,194,402 of NC_081195.1, forward strand.
CATGGTAATAGCTACTAAACTGCCAAAGGTATTATTTTAAAGTGGTTTTAGCTATCATTAAAATCCCGTAAATCTGGCCAGTTTTCCACTTCCTTTAGCTACATCGGTCTCAAATGTTCAGTCTTGAAAGAAACTTGTTACACCATGTGTGTATTTTCATTTTAAAACATCTGGTACTATATTAGGTAAAAGTTTTGTTTCACAGTGATGATAAAGCGTGAGATTTCACCGCTCTGATTACGGGCACGTCTAGCTTGACTGTCCTCAAAACAGGACACAGGGAATACATGTTGTAAATATGCCTGCTATTTTACACTTCTAAAAGATTAAAAACTTTTAGAATGGTAGCATATTGATGTATTTAGGTACTTCATGGGTTAAAACGAGTTCTGCCCGCCCATTATCCTAACAAGGGCTGATTACAGTCCCAACTGAAACCGATCTCAATGTGCCTCTGATTTCAAAATCACTTTCAAATCAAAAAAGTAGCTTAAATATATGTGGAGATTTTTATGCTATGGTCTCTCAAGTGACACAAAAGCAACATGTATCTGTCAGTAAGATACTATACACCCAAACAAACGTAGTTCTCCCACATAAGCGACACCTCCCCCAATCCCCAAAAAGTTGTGTCACTAACTCTTTTGTGTCATTTTGTCCACTGGCAGATCTCGGCACTCTTCAATGCCCCAACAGTAATTACTACCTCTTTTGTGTTGCATTGCATGTGTTTTATTTTTGTGTTTAATTGAATCAACAGGAACTCCTGTTTCGAGGGGAGGTGGAGGGACTATAGACAGAGGTCAAGCTAGATGGCATGATCCTGTGACCCCGGTCGTACCTGCTGGGCATGCACTGTATAGGACTCCCATGGGGCTTTGGGTTCGGTCTCTTAGTAACAACTAAACCCATCTTTAAAAAAAAAAATAAAAAATACAAAACCTGTCCTAAACAAACCATTCTTTAAAACAGAACAATATTTAACTTTACTAATGGTGGCACTTGCTATATCACCAACTCATCAAGATTCATCAGAAATAATTTAATTTGTCATATTCATTTGAAATAATTTGCATTAGCCATATTCAATAGATGTTAAGTACAGAATAGTCAGTGTCTTTCTCTGGTTCAGCTGTGCTGCCACGGTAACCTCCCCCAGCCAGCAGGGGGCCTGTGTTACTGGGGAGTTCTGTTTGTGTTAATTCCTGAAGATGAGTTAAGGGTCAGTGCTTTATCTCTAAGCTGACCAGCAAAATAAGGCAGACAGACTCCCAAACTCTGCAGTTAGTTATTCCAAGGGAATCTGGAGGCAAATTGAAATGCTGCAAAACGGTGCCCCCATGTTTTAAGAACATGTTGAATGGCATAATTAACAGCTGCTAAGAAGAGTTTCTCCACACTGGGTATTTTAAAAACTTTGTGAAACAGGATTCATTTACCTTCTGGAGCAGTTTGTATGTTGCGCTTATTTTGCTTACGAAACATTAAGTAAATGTAGTTTTCATGGGAAGCAATTTAAGTTAAAACTCTTTACCAAACTGTTTACAGGTTTCCCGCAGGAGTTAAACTGGCCCTGGTAAATTCCCATTGATGACTGTTCTTCTGGCAAACAGGCAGTGTGATTGACTGAAATTGTTACCACATGCTTAGACCACAGTCCCATCTGCTTTACCTCGGGGTACAGGGTGGGGAGAATAGGGTGGGGTGTGCCACTCAAACCAGCCCCTTTCCCCCAGGGCTCACAAATCACACCAATAACCTGATTATCAGCTAACTGTTTTGGGGGAGGGCTGATAACACAGCCTGGGAGTTAGAGTTTGAACCCGGTTGGTAATTTTAGCAAGTACAGATTGTTCTTCCTACTACCTTATTACAGGCACTGAAATAATTAAAATCAATTACTAGTAAACCATTATTAACAATTATAAATAATTATAGCCCTTCTTCCAGCAAATGTTTGTAATTAATAATGCAGCTGTATTTTGATGGGTTTTTTATTTATTTATTTTTATACTTAAATCGTTCTTACCAAATGGTCTGTAATGGCAAAGCAATGGTAATTTACTGTAGTACAAAGTGGGGGGTACAGAGAGTCAGTAATGGGGGCGCGACTATGATTAAAGGGGCAGTTCTGTAAAATAAAAATAAAAAAGATAGAACATTTTAAATAAATACATAAATGACAGCTAATTAGTCCAAGTTCTTACCTTTCAAATCAGCTATTGACGATCACTCTAGGACTTGTAGAACTGGATTACATTTGATGTGGCGAGTGTTAGTAAAACTGCAGTGAACAGAGCCAAAAAAAAAATTTAAAATAGCACTGATGTTTTAACAGCTGTTTTATCCCAGATTTAATGTCAATCACTTATTTTTTCCTAGATTTAACCAAAAGAAAGCCCAGATTTAGCAAAATACGTAAATGTTAACAAACACATTCTTAAAAGTCGGAGTGTAACGGCAACTCTGCAGCATACAATTTCAAATTAAATGCGTCAGTGGGTGTGTGCTTGCCTGTTATCTTCAGATTTAGCTGGAAAAATCTTTTTTTTTTTTTGGTGAAAACCCAGATTTCTTTTTTCAGATATTTTTTTTTTTTTTTAGATTTAATTGCTGAACGATAATTTTTTCAGATGTATCTGTTAGGTAAATGTTCAATCGCCAAGTTAAAAAAACAAACAAACATGTATTTAGCTAAGTCTGGACTTTTTGAGGTTAAATCTAGATAAAAAAATATGTGATTTACATGAAATCGGGGGAAAAATCATATGTAAATATGTGTGTTGAGGGGTTGACACATTGTATTTGATGCAGTCAGTTTTGATGTACCAGGGGAGTCACGAAATCGGGGGAAAAAAACACCTATTAAAATATAAAGGTAAGTTGTAATGTTTTAATATGCTACTATACCAGGGCCACTATGCAATATTTGTTCCAAATCCATTACTTCCTCTAAAAGTTTCCCATAGTTAAAGCCTAGTTAGTAAAGGGTAGTAAAGCACAGATTTACTTATAAAAGTTTCCCATAGTTAAAGCATTGTAAAGCCCAGAGACCTATGATAAAGCATATTAAAAATGGCAACCCATGGTAAAATTTACACAGTATGATGGCTAAGTAGCTTTTATAATAGTTTTTTTTCTTTTTTATGATCGCTCTTGCGTTGATATGATTTCACAATGTACAGTACAACGTGATACAATGTGCAAATTAAATTAATCTCCAAGGGGAAAGTATTTTTGTACACGTTCTTTCGCAAACACATACAAATGCTTTTCCTTTTGTATTTCTATAAACATGCCCCAAAACATTTTAAAATAGAAAAGAAAAAGTTTAAAGTGGGAAAGCAATATACATTTCAGCAAATCTTTTAAGAAGCCATTTTTGCTGCACTATTTAGTAAGCATTGCAAACACTTTTTAAAAACCAGAAACCACAATAGAGAACTGAATCCTAACAGGATTTGAAACACATTCAGCATTAGGAGAAGATGACATAGAGCATCCTTTCATTTTTTTTTTTTGTGCTCCTCACTTCCTGTAAGCCTGCAATGTGACACTGTGCCCCACTGATGGAGCTGCAGTGTCAGTGAGTGAGTGAGTGCGTGCTGGTGAGGGTGTTCGCTGATCTCAGCTGTTGTGTTTGGTCTGTGAGCTGCAGAAGATCATTAAAGATGAGGGCCAGCATGCGGCAATGAGTCTGCATGGCTCGGATGTTAAGCCTCAACATGTCCTCTCCTTTTCCTCCTTCTTCCTTTCTCCTGATCTAAATAGGCCGCGTTTTAACGTAATGGGACTCTTTCTTTTTGTGTGTGTGTGTGTGTGTGAATTATGTTTTTTATGAATTTCAAAGACAATGCAATAAATGCATTTTCTATATATAAAGTAAGCGGTTACAAAAGTACAAAGAACATGTTACTGCAACTTAAGGTATACTTTATGGATAGATAAGGACCTATTTCAGGACTCATTTAGCTTTTGAGGTCAAACATCCTTGCTTTGAGTTTCAAATACAATCAGGATACAGATGTGGTGGACGAATGCATTATAATTTAAGCAATGGGATGTTTGGTGTACACTAGTGGGCCATTAACAGTGGATAAAGCCCTGAAAAGCTGTATCTTGACTGGCAGAGGTGATGACAAATGTTCGATTAGGTTTAGAAATACTAAAAGAAACATAAATTCTAAGACAAACGCTTCAACTAGAAGTTTACAGTGTTTTCTATTTGGGTTGTAATAGAAAATCATTACTTTAATATACAACCAGCAAGGGCAGTACATACGATAATATTCTATAGTAGCTCTTATAAAAGTTTAACATGGTAAATTGCAAGGTAATTTCACAGTTTCCCCTTGATTGTACTACGTATTTAGTTTTTTTATGCATTACAATGCTTGCCTGTGCTTTGTCATGCTTTCACTGTGCTTTTTAGACTAGGTTATTAGTATGGGGAATTTTTATAAGGGATAGAATATTCTATTGTAAGCTCTGCAGTGTATACAGTAGAATTCTACAGATTTTTTTTTTTAATGTGGGAGATAAGTCTGCTAATCTTTTTTTAAGAGTCCTAAATTCATATTTAATTCCACATTAAATTGTGTTTCCTTAACTTCTTTCTACAAGCTTACTGGTATTGGCAAAAGTGTATTCGTCCTCTGCCTTTAAACCTTAGTTTCTGCAATGTTTGTTATGATTGGACAGTCCCAGTCAAATGCAGAGAAGGGGGTGAAATGCCTTCACTGATTAAAACGAGCAGATGTTTACTGGAACTAGCAGTAAAGGCACTTAGAAAATCCTTTACCGGCGTAGCGGCCCTGTGTCTTGGGCTGGTGAATGGGTTTATATCTGCGTGTGTGTCTGTGTTTTTATCTCTGTGCAAATTTCTATCCTTCTGAATAGCTATTAAAGGCCAACCATAGAGGACCCCGGGTGAGAACCCTTTGAAAACCTATCTGAGTGATGTGAGCAGTGATTGTGGCTCCACAGGGAGTTGCACATAGTCCAAAAGCAGCTTTCCTGTAGGCTGGAAAAATAAAAACTCTGTGCAAGAACTCATGGCAGCCAGGAGAGAAGCAGGAGTGCATTCTTTCACAAATGGACTGATGGTTGTATTATAAAGAAGTAAAAATGCACTTTATTATAATTGGCAGTAAACTAAAAATGTACAGGGAATTTGACCACAAAACAAAAAATGACGCATTACTAAAATCTAACTAACAAAAAGAGCTTTAAACTACTGAGCATGGGAGGGGACATGAGAGAAAAAAATATGTATATATCTCATGAGCACGTCTTACTGTCTCGTGGCCACAAGATACCTATCTCGTGTACACAACTTACTATCTCATGCACAGAAGATGTTATCTTGTGGCCACGAGACAGTAAGACATGCTTATGATATATATATATATATATATATATATATATATATATATATATATATATATATATATATATCAAGTCCTCCTTTCTTTAAATGCATTACTCAGTCAAAAACGTGTGCATGGGAAGCACATTTCCATATGCTTTACAGAAAAGTTGGGATCCCATTATAATACCAGTGAAGATACTCTATCAGAACCTATGCAGACCACAGCACAACAATGGCAATAAATGAAGGTAACACTTATCTGTTTATACAGTTTGTCTGCTCCAACTGTTCAAAATGATTTATCGAATAATAAGAGACACACTACACACTACATAGTAATTATATATCACAAAATAGATTGTACTCATGAAAAACTTAAATAAAAAAGTGATGTTTTAACTTTGCTGTATGTCCTATACACAGGATGACAAGATCAAATGTACTGGAACTTTGGCAAATACAAAGACTTTAAAATAACATTATAAACATATTAGCAATACTTAGAATTGTTTTGAAAAAGGTTCACACACAAAAAAAAGTTTTTGCTCAAAAGAGTCAACTTCCCAGTGTTTCGGTATGTTTAACATACCTTTGTCAAGGGGGGGGGGGGTGTTTTTGAAAACAAAAGCATAGAGGTACTTATATACTTTTGATGGTAACTACACTCACTTATTTCTGTTTAAATCTATTAATGTGCTTGTGATGTAATTTACTGCATAGTTAATGGTGTAAAGATCTGTTTAAACCTTCAGGCATGATGATATTGAGTCTGTTTATCTTTTTTCTTATGTACTGCAGACTGTATATAATTTAATAATTGATGTGTGTTCTTAATCACAATCAGTTACTCTGCATTTGTGCGTGAACTCAGTATTTTCCAATGAAAAGAATTAGAAACAAAATATTACAAACCACAGCATTTTGCATATGGGGCGGATGTCGAAAATTTCCTATGAACGGGTTAAGTTGTGTAGAGTGGAATGCGATCCTGTCCACCTGAAAGCAATTAGCACAGCTCCTTGCCAGGCTCCACTTCTCCGCCTCTGCTCAGAGAGTCAGCGGCTCTTCTGGGAGTTTGGCGTGAACGCTTCAGCCAGGAGAATGAGCTCACCGGCCCCAGAGAGTTGTTTTTAACAGTCTTCCGACTTTTGGGAAACCAAAAGCAGCCCCGAGAAAAAATAAAAAAAGTGAACTTAAATTATATTTATAGGAACATACCGTGTAAAGCAGGTTTATGTTTGAACAGAACCATATTTTAGTTCCCAACTACAGAACTAGGTAGAAAGAGTAACGTTACAGGAAAGTTTAAATCCCACTGCATTACCGTGACGGAACCCCAGCAGAACCGTTAGCAGACCACAGCATTGCCAGCAATGGCAACAGAATGGATTTGCAACAAATATCGCACACTGTGTGGTACTAATACAGTACCACAGTAGTTTATACATAATATTTAACACACACAATAGGATGATATTCAGCAAAACCTAAGTTGAATCATACCATGGTACCACATTGGTGTGTATTGATATAATTGGTGAAACCATGAGACAGAAATAGGAAAACAATTTGTCCTCCGATACGTGACCAAGCCAGTTTCCTTTTTTACACCCAAGGAACTGAATGTGCGGTGATGTGGAAAATATTCTGCTACCTCAGATAGGAAGAATAAATGCTGCACAGTATTACTCATATGTTTCCACTGGCAGAGAATTTGATTAATTAGATAGCTGGACGTATCATCGGATTAATAAATCTTTAGTAGCAGAACTAGGAAACTGTTTCTGTCACCCCATGAGTATGATGTCTAGAAACGTTAGCTTTTAATTCAATATGTTAATGGGATATTGTTCCCATTAAGTTGACAGCATTTAAAACCATTTCTATAAAATGCCTTGAGAAATCATTAAGGATTTGTCAAAAATGACAGTATCCTGTGTCTACAGCTGTGGCTAAAAGTTTTGCATTAACTAGAATTTTAGGATTGAGACAGAATTTAAAAAAAAAAAAAAAACTATATGAACATAATTTAGATATTTTATTTAACATCATGTAATCAAATAAACTAGAAAATGATATCGCAAAAGTTTAGCGTCTGGAAGCCATAATGTTAGTTTTTGAAATGTCATATTTTTCAGTTTTTCGGAAAACTACAAAGCGGTTTGTAATTCAATATGCTAACGTAACATTATTCAGCAGGTTTCATTCACCCTATAGAATTTGTTAATTCTATAGGGTGATGCAAAACTTTTGGCCATAGCTGTAGATGTTATCCTGTGCTTAGAAAATAATTCTAAAACTAAAAAACAGCATATCTTTAAAATAAATCATTGCATAGTGTGGGGGTCCCCAAGCATGGCCATGTGGTATGCAGGGTGTCATACAGTGCAGGTCCACGTTCTGGCTGTGCAAAGTCACCTTTGGGTTAGGGAGGCAAAACCTGAAGGGACTGTTTTCTTCTCATCTACAGCAGACTGTAGAGCTCAGAGCAGACACCTGCAGGGCTGGCCTTTGTCCTCCAGAGTTCTTTAGCTCGCTGACGTCTGCTCTGGAGTTCCTGGATGTAGAAGAGGAAGCTGGCTCGGTCGTGGGATCGGAGGACGCCCACTGAACCTTCAGTTCTCCTGAGCTGTGTAGGGAACTGTGGCGGTGAGGGGGAAAAATAATTTGACATTTTAAATTGGGGAGAAAAAGAGCCGGGCTCATCTGCATTTGTGGTTTTAGAGCATTTAAACTCAAACTCATATCACAGAAAGGTAGGAGGGCAGTAAAAATATAAATAAATAAATAAATAAATAAAATAAAATAAACTGCTTACTAATAAAAGCAGGGGAGAGCCCCTAGCTAGCTGATTTTTTTCAGACAGTACATTTATTTTGCTTTCTTGTTTTCTTGTAACCTAAAGCTACCACGCCTTCAACTAGTGTAAAGAGTCAATGACCCTCATCTCCTCCTTTTGGCCTGGAGGAGAAGTCTTTTCTTGTATGAAGCACCTGTCATTAACAGGTGAGCTGAGGTGTGAAGGTCTCACCTGGTTTAAATTACCTTCCTCGGGCAATACCACTGCCACTGCTTGCTGCAGATTTGTTCATGTTACCATTTCAGCTTCAGCACTAAGTAACTATAAGACAACCAAGGATAACTATATAAATATAATAGTGTGCAAATGTATTAGAACACCCCATTGCTTCTGTTGTTTTGATCTGTTGTGCACATGAAATCAAACCACTGGAGCTGAAAATCTTAGAACATTTTCAAAATAGGCACGTTAGTTTTTGTCTAATTAAATTGATGGCTTTAACAAGCCACACGTGCAATTAATTTAAAAATAGGAAGAGAAAAGGAACACAAATGGTAATATGCATGAGACTTTTTTGGAAGCTGTTTGAGATGCCTAATTAAAGCAAAAAGTGACACATGAGCCTAATGTTCTGTATCACTGATTACTGAGCGAAAATTGAAATTCCTACGCCCAGAGGTTTTCATGCAGGTAGGTATATAAAACAAATCTTGATCTAATAAATGTGCACACTACTGTAGCTTCATTGCCTTATACAGATTTTTTTTTTCTTTTTAAATAGACTTATTAGTATATTCAATTGGTTTACTGGTAATTATCTTTCTTCTAGTATTACAACAGACTTGACTGGAGTTACCTTTTGTTGACTTATAGATCCAAACCCTGGTTATGACCTCACATAAATAGAGCTACACAAAATAATTCCAGTCAATCGGTAAGGGACAAACAATGATAAGTGGTGATTCCCCACTGTGAGTTGTTTATCCTGTTTAAAACATTACCCTTCATTCATCCACTGATAATACCGTATTAAAAATGCATTTTTTTAAACATTTCAAACATTGTAATAAATTGTCTGTGCCACAGTTTTAAGTTGAATTATTAATAATTAATTACAGTCATTTCTTAGGGCCCAAACAATAAAAGAGGCTTTTTTGCCCCCATTCCCCCCAAGAGGAATACAATTGTACCTGTGAACCTGGTAGAGGGACTCCTAAGGGTCCAAATGAGGCAGGGCTGAGCTATGAACCTTTTTATAGAAGCAGGTAGTTCCTGTTTTTTTCCAAAATTCCGCAAATTTAATAGAGTGAGTGGGACAATATAAACCAGTGGTCTATGAGTACAAGAAGTCAGAAATTCATAAATCATGTATCATTTTGTTCATAATTAATTGTAATTTCTGTTTTTATCTTAAAAGTGAGAACTTCTTTCTTTCAATCCATCAATACCAAGGGGAAATGTTATCACAGGGGCAGCTACACACTGCTGCTAATCTATTGCAGTGCCCGTCAAAATTCAGATCCATTGTGCTGCCATTGCTACAGCTGTTTAAAATTTTTCTAAAGAAAGAAAGAAAGATTTTTAAATCATGACAAACCGACCAATCCTGCCACAAATAAACACAAATACTTGCTCAATGTAGGCTTTGGGTTCTAGCAATTAAGGATGCAATAAAATAAACTAAAAACAAATTACTTAATGCATTACTCAGTGTGGTTTGCCTTTTTAGTCCCTCGCCACAGTGAATTAAGTTAAAAGCTTAGCTCAAAATAGAGCTATGAAGCTGTTATGAAAACATTCATTCTCCGTTGAGGATTATAAGTATAATAAAATATAAACAATTCCTGTCCAGTCTTACTTGCTTTGAAAGGACAACTTCCAGGAGTTTTTTATTCATTTCCTATGAGGCATCATCAGCAAGTCCAGCAATGAGAATTAAACACTGTCTATTTATAGTGGAAGATATTTTCTTTGGATGCTGGCTGAGTTCTGGTAATTTTCTACATTACAAAACCTCAATTACCACTGTCACAGAAACAGTACTAGATCATGGTTTACATCAGTGGCATCATGAATATGCTGGTTTGGGTGGAATGTAAAGCTGTGCGAAGTTTCCGGAAGGACAGAGTGTGCGCTATGGGGGGGGGGGGCACATTATGGAAGGTCTCCTAAAGTCAAATAATATGACTTGAAATGCGCAGATTAGAAAACTTCACGGGGGGCTGGTAATGGGGTGTATTAATGCTACTAATTTATATAGAAAAATTAGATTTTTGTGTTTACTTTTATTAATGATCATCAATTTTTATCTCAATTTGGGATCTGAGCAGGATCAGCTGCTTTCAGCCAGTAACATCCTGTGACCCAGATGACTGCTGAGATGAAATGGGAAAGGAAGTCCAAGAAAGTGTTTCCTGTGATAAACGCGGGGAAAACAGATATCATGTTTTAAAATGAAAATACATGTTTTCATTTGAAACCTAGGCAGCTTACGGAAGTGCAAAATAGGTCTGATTTATGGAAGTACTTTGCAAGCAATAATTACTTTCCTAGTGTTTTAGATGTTAGTACTTTACCTGGTAGGCTATTTCATGCATTAATAACAAATTAATATGAATAGATAACAGGAAAATGCTTTGAAACACAGTTCTGTCTACCTTATAAGGCTAGGGTTAAATTGTATGGGAAGGCAATGGTTTTAATAGGATTTAAATGACTGTGCTTGGATGTCAGAGCATATCTCTGTTATAGAAATGAATTCCAAACACAGCTTGGATGAATTAGGAGGCACCAGTAAAGGCTGCTTGTAACGTCATGGAAAGAGAGGGGGTCTGGCATGAATCGAGCCATGCTGAACAAACAGACTGAAACAGTTACAAGGATGTTTGTACCACTTCTCCAATAGCTAACAGAAACACTCACTGGCTGTCATGAGTTTTACATTATAAACGAGCTGTGAGTGAGTAACTGTATCCTTTAGGAATGTAGTCTGCGTTATCAGTGCAATCGCAGTCCTACATATTCATTTTATTTACAAAATATGATATTACGTTCTTTTTTAATTCGGTATACCAAGTTTTTTTTACCTAACCAATTTGAAATTCCCCAAATCATTTAATGAATCTGTAACATTCTTTCTAAATGTTGTTAGATACATTTAAGCTAAGGAATTGAAAGTATTTTTTTCTTTATCTGTTTCAAGTCAATATTAAGCCTTTTGTTTCGTAAGCAAGGTGAGTTTTGCAATGCGTCTTGGAGATATAATCAATACTGGGAGAGTTAAAGCAAGGAAAAGCAAGCCCCTCAGGAATTTTCCAAATGTGAAGCTCCATCTTGGAACCTGCTTGATGACTTTATAAGATATCAAACCGCAGCACGAGCACAAACTGATACTAACCCTTTTCATTAGCCATCCGTGCCTGAGCAGTGCAGACAACTCAAGCTGAAAGAATGCTGTAACTTTTGCTAGCTGGCCACATGAGGCGTTCCATTAATTACCACTAATGAGGACAAATAGACACCCACATGGAGAAAAAACACATTGCCTTTCAGCCCTTGTTGCATGCTATTCCCTGTGGTGAGATAACGTGAATGGAGCATGTCTTCAGTCACCTGCAAATGAATTTAAAACTGAGTGCCACTGAGACAGCAAACAAGCTACTGAAGTCCTTCAGCAAATGGTGGTGTGAAATCAGAGGCATCAGTGTCAACGAGCAAAGCCAACAGAAAAGTTATGGCCGATTTTCTATTACCTTTTACATTTTGGTGTGCTCTGCAAAAGGAATTAGTAGACTAAGAATGTCTTTTTGTCCACAAGCAGAGATAATGTGAGTTACATATTGCCACATGAGCAGACCTCAAACCTGACCTAACTGAAAGGACTATGACTTTTGCCTGGCCTGACCAGACCTGGAGGGACCCTTATAAAAGTTTACCATAGTAAAAGCATAGCAAAGCATAATAAAGCATAGTGGAAGAATGGTAAAGCATAGGAAAGCAATGTAAAGAACAGTGAGGTATGGTAAAGCATATTAAAAAACATGGTATAAGTGCAACAAAACCATGGCAAACTTGTATAAGGGGAGCATCCTTTCTCTTAATGGGGGTGAGGGAGGGAACAGTTCAGTCTCTGTGCCTCAAGCCTGCCCTGGACTGGAGGGAGCACCCTTTCTCTTAAGGGCCGAGGGAGCAGTTGTCTCCATGCCTCAAGCCTGCCCTGGACTGGAGGGACAAACTTCCTGTTTGATCAGGAGTTGGAAACAGTAAATCTTTTTTGTGTAGTTTCTAGTAAATCTTGGGGGCTATTCAATTGATCTGAAAAGTGACGGATTTAAAAACTGCCATGTCAAAAAAACATTTAGTCTAGAAGTGTGTTTGTTTTCAATGAAAAAAAGACTTCTTTTTGTTTCTTTTAGCATTTCTCAATTTAGCACAATTTTGTGTTTTATAGCTACAGATGAAGCCAAAAATATACTAAAGAGTGGGAGCCCCCTTCTTTAATGATTTTAAACAACAGCAGTATTTATTATCGCCACAGTTTAGATCAATTGAAAACACCAGAATCTTTTTTGCTAACATCACATAGCTTAAATAACACCAAAACACTTCTAAGCATGTCTTGTTGTGATTGGGGGTTATGGTGAGCTGTTGAGCAAACACACTCCATTCCAAACAGACCCCCAAACACTACCAGAAGCTTAGAGGGGGTACATATAGAGAGGAAATGTGACTGTTGTGGGTAAACCTTTCTTGATCTTTTAAGTTTTCCTCCTGGGCTAAATCTGTGAGCCCTCCAACCCCCATACACATACACACACACACACACACACACACACACACACACACACACACACACACACACACACACACACAGAGTACAGGACAAAATAGGATATATTGTAGTTCAGGGTGTTTTTTCTATCTCATCAACAGCTTTACACTTACACAGAGCATATGGTACAGTCATTATGTTAATCTAGACATTTGTTTTTTTTAAAAAACAAACTATGCTGTCATTTGGCCAAAGAAAAAAAGTTTTCTTTGGTTAAATACTTGGCAGAATTTCTGTAACATATACACACAAAAATCAAGCCTAATATTGCAATATTGGAACAATATATTTAGTAATCTGCAGTATATTAATAACATATGGTCCCATAGGCTGTTTCTCTTTTCTATTTATAGTAATAGAAAAACATACCATGTTAAAAAAAAAAAAAAACTAAAAAAAAAAATCTCTGAAAATGTTGTAGCTAGTAATTATTAACAAAGCGAGTTATCTGTTTATCAATGAATCTTCAACTTCTATATATAGTAGACCCTGAGAGACTGATATGATACAGCCACCTGAAATGTATTTGTATCTAGATAGTTTGGATCAGATGGCAATGGCTTAAAATTGGAATTAGCTATTCTGCTTAGACACTCTTATTTTTGTATTGACACAGACACAATCCCATTCACGCTGTAAGGTTAGTTTGTACCCCTGGGTCCAGCCAACTGCCAAATGCCTGTTTATCACTTGCTAATTGTCTTAAATAAACAAGCTCTGGAGATCTGCTGGCTGCATCAGTGTAAAAGCATCTGTCATGTGATTTCAGTCGGGACGTGTTTGGGATGGTCACGCTCCACACGTCCCATTCAGAAAACACAGCGCTCCATTGCAACTTGAAAGAGACTGGGGCTGTGAGGTCACACCCCCAGAGCTCCAGCAATATTGTCGATTGCTTTCTCATTAAACAACTAAACCAAACATCCTGAACCAAATGATGTTCGCTGGGAAGGCTGCTACAATAACACTACCAGTTCTAAATTGGTTAAACCACAGTGGTATGTTGCCATACATTTAACGTACACAGCGAGGGTTGAGAGATCTAGCATTGAATAGCTTTTTCATGTTGCTACTGTACGTTAATATGTTTTTTTTTATTAACAGATCTCATTTTGGAATCATGCATTCATTTATTCAAATCCAATGACAGCGTGTTTATCGCACTGTTGCAAATTACACCACATTGTTAAGCAGATGCAGAGCCTGATCGAAGAAAAGTAATTCAGCTTTTAAATATAGTATATAAACAGAATGCTTTGTGAACATTCATAGAGTGCTGTGGGTATTTTACTCATGAGGATAACCACACCTTCAGTGGCTCATGGATTATTCGGCTGTCCTCATTCATGGAATAACTGCAGTACTCCATTCATGGTGTATCCTTAATAAATATCACAATGGAATGAACACACAATCCACACTGCTGATAATCAATCACAGTGTCATGGTACTATATCAGTACCAGCCCCCCCCCCCCCCCCCCTTAAGTCTATCACCGATCCTGATCAGGACCATGTTAATGTTGTTGAAGCTGACGCCCTGGGATCCTTCAAGAAGCTGCTTGATGAGATTCTGGGATCAATAAGCTACTAACAACCAAACAAGCAAGATGAGCCGAATAGCCTCCTCTCGTTGGTAAACTTTCTTATGTTCTTATGGTATACTTCGAAATCCATTGTGCTTCCATTGCTGGCAATTGTGCTGGGGTTATAATGGGGCCCCAATAACATTTTCTGAAATGGGGATAGGAAGTTCAAAATGTCTGTCTTGGCCCAGAAATCAAAACACAATTTCTTTTAAGACAGTGTTTTTGTTAAGTAACGTTTTAAAGGGATTGCGCAAACTGCTTGGGGCTTCTAATCTTTTCTTTCTTTCTTAAATAAGTTCAAAACAAATCTGCATTTAAACCGTGCAGCTCTAAGCACTTCCGTGTACTGTTTGACAATCTGGACTTTGAAGCAAAGTCTAATGAAATCAGATTAGACCGAACTGAAAACAAACATCCAGTTTGAAATGAAAACACAAACATTGCATCGGGTTTTGTCTTAAAGGATTACATTTTCAGAGATTTAGTTGTCTAACTTCGGGGATTTTACTCTCCTGCTATCTCCCTGTGCTTGTACGGAGTCAACTTTACAGAATAGTTTAGGAGAAGCATTAGCCGACCACAGCACTACCAGACATATAATGGATGTGAAACAAATACTGGTATTTCAGAGTGGTTTCACTGTTTAAACCGTAAATGGAAATCTAAATTCTAAACCGCATTGTACTGCATTTGTGACAGTCTAGCATTTACATTTGTTCAAAAATATATATAGTATATTAATGCATTGCAACCAACTGTAATGGAAAACTGCATGTGAAAATGAATGTAAAATTTGAAAACAATACACAATATAAATATGACTTTAATAAATAAGTCTGTGTATGGTAGCATAAACAGTAAAGAACCATTTACCCAGAAGGTTTAAACATTTAATGTATTAAATGTACAGCCTTCAATGCCCATAGTAAAAGCATATCAAAGTGTAATAAAGCACAGATAAGCATTGTAAAATCCAAAGAGGTATGACAAAGCATATTAAATAACACGGTAAACCATAAAAAAGTATTGTACATACAAAGTAATGCCATCGGCTACAGCATGGAAAAAAAACTGCAAAATGATTGGTAAACTTTTATATGGGATGGCACACTTGAATGGGGTGCATTGGTTCACCATCGATATGTCTAAATCTTAAAATGTTACCACTGTTCACCATGCTACCATTGCCCCTTACTGTAGAACCACTGCAAAGTGCATCGCCATTGAAGAACATTTATACAGACAATAGATTACATTACTGACTGACAAATGGTCAGTTCACAAATCTGCCTGCCTGTGTGTGGCTGTGTGGTTTAGTCATTATGTTACGTGGCTTATGTTTTGTGGCCAGTGCACCAGCTCATTTGACTTTTTAATTTACAATGTTACTATTTTCTGCCAGATAATTGGACTTTTCTGGGCACCTGCAATACCATTTCATCATATGGAAAACAGATACACAAAAAACCTGAAGAAAGCTGGTTTAAAGGCAACTAATACTGTTTAAAGACATAGTGTGGACAGGACCTTAAGATAAAACGTATAAGAAACTGCTAAATTACAGTGCAATTTACCAATTTTAACTTTTATAAAGGTGCAATTTACCCATGTAAACTTTTATAAAGGTAATGTTTACAGAACTGCAACTATCTAGTTGCAGAATAGATAGCAGGCTACAGATGGAATGTAAATATGTTATAAGCTTCTAAGGTTGCTGAGCAGTTTAGCAATAGAACAATGACCCCCTGGACTCAGTCATTGGTTGGGCCAGTCTGTTAGAGTTCTAATTGGAAGGGTCAAGACACTTGAAAAGAAGTCTGAACCTTGCATGTGTTTTTTCCACTAAACGACAATCATTAGTGTAACCTGCTTTCGGTCCGTTATTTAAAAAATGAACCCTTTTCATGGCGGGATTTCAGGCTGATCACATTACAGAGTTTCAGTTCAACTTTCATGACAAAAGAGATGCAGGGTTTTCTTTTCAAATAGTGGCTTAATTGAAAGGTTTGTAAACTACGAAGCACATATTTATAAAAAGCCTTTTTTTCTGGATGTATAGTAATTGTTTGGAATTCATTTATTGTTCTATTGATGTTTTTTTGAGTATGGTTACTGTCTTTGTATTAGTGAATACATTACAAAGTGAGGTTTCCAATATTGTTGGTGCCTCATTACGATGGTGCCCTAGACAAGCACCAAAACAAATTTGCAATCATTCTAGAAGTTTTTCATTTGTCAATACTTCACCAGATAGTAATATTTAGTGTATTTCCATTTTCCCAGCTGTGTATTCATATTCCCTGTAGGTGGTAACAATGATGGTGTGACAGTACAGGCTGTTGTGTGTCTGCCCGTATCTATGTATGTCATACATTACATTTCTCCATACCACTGGAAAACCATGCATTAACCCTTTCAGTCCTGGCCTTATCTTAACTGTTTCAAAGAATACCACATCCTGTGAAAAGGAATAGAAACATTGAGAAGCGACTGAGGTTTCTGTATTGTAGTGAGAAAAAGGCAAGTGAGAAAAATATTGTATCAGCTGTCTTGTGTTACAAGCGAGTGCAGACCTGTCTTGACATTTGAGGCCAAAGATTCCTAAACTGTGATTACACAAGTTGTTTTTCAATAGGTGGGGTTTAGAGTTTCTAAAGTACTAACAGGACTTTAAAGCCCCATTTACCAAAATATATGTAAAACATTTATTTTTTGTCCTATTTTAGAATTCTGGAACTTACTTTTGCATTCCTCAGCTCAACAAAAATAATTCTGAACTGAAAGGTCTCAATTGTGATGGCACTTGGTATTAATATTATTTAGCATACATTATAGTATTCACTTAAGGCATGTAAGGGCCTTTATGGGGACATATTCAGGTGCATCTGTTCATAGATAACACTATAATTATAAAACCTTGATAACACCTTTCAGGAAACCTTGTATTATCATTTCATATGATACGCTACTTTGTACATGATGTTGTATATGTTGTGCTCAGCAACTTTCTACTGATAGCTCTAGTTGTGAATTTACAGCCGTGGCAAGGGATGTTTGTTACTAACATGCCTTGTTAATACTTTATTTGCTAAAAGCAAAAGGGAATACACAGCTATGGTTTGATTAACTAGTTGTAGAAGTCATTCATAATAATATTGGTTTTTTTAGATTTAAACAAGAAAAAATATACTGAACTCTCCCTCTCTCTCCTTCTCCCTCTCTTTCCTTCTCTTTCCCACTTTCTCCCTCCCCCTCTCTCTTTCTTTCTCCTCTGTCTCTCCTCTTTCCTTCTCATTCCCACTCTCTCTCCTCTCCCTCCTTCTCTTGCTCTCAGCCTCTCCCCCTTCACCTCTCTCTCTCTCATTCACACTCACACACACACACACACACACTCACACACACACTTCCTACGAGTGGAGCTTCTCAGTTCAAAACGACTGGAGAGGGGGTGGGGGTAGTGTTGGGAAATGATAAGCCTGCAGTGGACAGTATTGCCTGTTGATTAGCATTGACAGATCTCTGGTTCAAGTCCTGGCTTGAGCACTGCTTGTGACCTGCAGCAAAAACAATTTTTTTTAACCAAAACTGAAGAAAAAAAAAAATACATGACTGTGTTCTTTTAGGTTGTAGGTAAAATATAACCGAACATGATTCTGAAAGACAAGATAATATATGTGGAAAAAATACAGTGAAGCATTGTAACAGACTTTTTTTGTTTAAAATCTTTATCAACTAGTTTACTAACATGTTGACATTTACAAACTATTAAAAAGCACTGTTGTCTTAAAAAAAAAAGGGCCTGAAAAGAAATGTTAACCCAAGAATTGTAAACTCTGATTTAGGACAGAGGGTAATTGACACCTTTTTGTGGCGAAGCTAAGGAATGAGTGACCAAGGGTTACCAAGCCACATTGTTGATGCTGAATCACAGGAACATACCCAACATTTGGGATCAATGTGAACTAAGCAATAATTGGACACTTGGACACAGGTGGGCTTAAAAGTATGCACCTGGAAGCTCTTTGTATTGTGAGACTATTAAGTGAGTTTAAAAAAAATCTGGTTGTGCTATAAAAGATTCAATGACAGCCTCTCCTTTTGTTGTTTTTATTTTCTAAAAAGGGGCGTTGTGGGTGGTGAGGGGGGTTGTCATCACACTTAGTGCCCTGTTGTGACACAAGAGCACTTAAAATAGAGCTGACATTAGCAGAAGCACTGCAGTCCTATACATCTACCTGCTCCCTAATGCTTTATGAATAAAAAATAACTTTTTTTAGCTGCAGAATTCTCTACAGTACTCCAACTTGGAAAAGAATTAAAATACGGGTACTCAGCAGAGTTTTGTTTAAAGAGTAGGCCCTCAGGCCTTACGATCATAATGGCTCTTTATTGAATATATCCCAAAGAAGTTCCTTTGACTATTGATAACCCATAAGTAGAGTAAATTGAAATGCTGTCTACGCTTATCAGTGGCCACCCAATTTGATGAATGATCTCCATTTATGTCCTATTGTGCCTATGGCACTTATTATAAGTAGCAGACTCATTTAGAAACTGCCTACCCATATAGAAACATAATTCATGGCGATGGCAGCGTAATATCAGTGTATTACCCAGTAGCAGATTGTAGCATTACCAAGCAGTGTGGAGTAGTAGTTAGGGCTCTGGACTCTTGACCGGAGGGTTGTGGGTTCAATCCCCAGTGGGGGACACTGCTGTTGTACCCTTGAGCAAGGTACTTTACCTAGATTGCTCCAGTAAAAACCCAACTGTTAAATGGGTAATTGTATGTAAAATAATGTGATATCTGTATAATGTGAAATAATGTATAATGTGATATCTTGTAACAATTGTAAGTCGCCCTGGATAAGGGTGTCTGCTAAGAAATAAATAATAATAATAATGTGACAACACAATTGTTTTCTGCTTTAATAAATAATATTTAATCGTGAAATACAAGCAGACGAACAAAAAAAAATGACGAGGGACTAGTGACAATATTGCTAGTTCTGAAAGAGATAAGAAAATATATATTTCTTAACAATCTTGGTTCCTTTAATTCCAGACTCCAGAAAAAGTTTCAGTTCAATGAACAGGCTGATGTCAAAAAAGACAGGCAGTGGGTTCACATTCATTGTCTATTGACAAGCTTGCTATTTAACTACTAAGTATACAGTACTATGGGTTTGATTGCATTTGGTTCGTGTGTGAGATAGTTGCCAGGCACATTGAGATATGTAAAACTAGATTACAGTAAGCTCTAAGGTGTGGACACTTAATACAAACACTGGAACATTGATCAATGTACTGAAACTTACCAATGGTGGCAAGGCACACACTCATCTATTACTCATCTATATATCCAATAATAGTTCAGGCTTTTCAACTCACGTTTTACCTGTCTCAGAAGCAGGACTACGCTTACCAGAGTGCATTGGGTTGCGAGTTAAAAAGCCGGAACTATCCCAAACTGTCCCGCTGAACACGGAGCCATGTGGTCACCTACAATCATTTTAAAGTTGCAAATAAACATTAGAAGAAACAACTAGGCCTACTGTAAAAAAAAAAAAAAAAAAAAAAAAAAAAATTGAAATGCGCACGTAAGTTTAGTGTGTTATGATTTTAAACATTCAACGTCCGTGTTGTAATACTCGGGAAATTATTTTACGTCAGCCGTATACCCCCACCCACCCAAAAGCTGTCACGTTGTCTTTTGACAAATTAACGATGTGACAAAACAAAACGCACTGTTGCAAACAAAACGTTTCAAAGTGTGAAGAATCATACAGTCCTGAGACAATGCGCGTCACTTGCACGGTAGCTGAGAATGGCGAGAGCAACAACCAGACAAAAGATTTGCAACTATAGCCTACCAACCGCTGTTAGGAGGATTTTGCCCAGGGGGACTATTGATTGCAAAACAGGTGCAAATGGTAATCCGTAAATCGTGAGACGTAAATACGACCAGGACCTAGCTTTACCGAGTCAACGTTTTACCTTACACTTATCTATTTAAAAACAAACTTTAACCGCAGGCTAACAATTAACAAGCTTTAGTCTTTTTCCATGATGGCTAGATTTCAGGGGACCGCGGTAGTTTCCGCCTTTGCAAGCAAGTAGAGGGGACACTTAAGGTAAACGACTCGACCCCTTTGTTTTACAAAATAAAATCTTATATCGATAAAAAAGTATTTGTTTTATATATATATATATATATATATATATATATATATATATATATATATATATATATATATATTCAGATCAACTTTGAATGTTTATCCTGTTGTGAAGTAAGCGGTTCAGATTTAACTTTGAATATATTCATACACCATTTGTCATAGATTTATATAAAACATAAATACATTTAGGAAGTATTTCAGAGATAACATACGGATATCCGAGATTATAATTCTTAAATGCTGGTGTTAATCGTTGGTCTAAATGTGTATTTAACGACTAGTTTTGTGTTGAATTGTATCTACAGTTTGCGTACTGAGCTGCTTGCATGATAAACACAAACCATTACAATATAGTACAATACTTATACAAGAGCCTTGAGACTTTTTTTTTTTTTTTTTTAAACCAAACCAACACGTGCCCCTTGTTCTGTTTCGGTATTCTTTTTAGCTCCTTCTGCCAATGCGGAGCAGCAACGAGAGCTCGTAAAAGGCGTGGCGATGGAGCAGAGTACATGCTTAAATACACGTGTGCGTTGCTACACTGCAAGAAGTTTGTAGTGCTGCTTGCAAACTTGGAGCCACACACACACACTTGAGTTACATTACGCCCAAAAGAAATTGCATTGGTTGGGTGCAAAAAAAAAATAAAAATACAACCAACAACCGGGATTTGGCTAAAATGCCGTCTTACGTACTGACTCCCTTTCTTGAGCTGGATGAAGTTTTGTGCAAGGTAAGCGATTGGAGATATCGTTGAAGCAAAGTGATATATATATAATATAATTTTAATGGAACTCCTCAAAGTGTTTGCAAGGAAGTCACACATCGATGTTGTGTGATGTGCGTAGTAGTGGTTTTACGTTTTGGTTTTGTTTTTTGTATGCAGAGATTAGGTATCTCTGCTATTACAATTTGCATATCTTTTAAATGTTAGGTAATTGTTTGCTTTCGTTTTCAACGTGGTTAGTATACTTTTAGTACAAGTTGTCATTTAATGATTTATTTTTTTATTTTTTTTATATTCGGTCACGTTTGAGCGGGGCACGCAGGAATGTACCAACTGTACAGTGCATTAAACACGATGCTAGCACACTACCAGATAGGACCGGCGTTTGTACGTTTTATTCCTATTACCACAATTGCCAAAAACATATTTTTATACCGATTTAGATTTAATCAGCTAGTTAGTGGCATACGTAATCTAAAGTGATTTAAATTGAATTAGACATGTAAATTAGTTCAACTGGCTGCATTGCACGCATTATAAATTGTAGTGCATTATAGTATTTAGTTGCGACAATATCGGGATCGTGCAAGTAATAAAAATTAAAAGTGCAAATCTCGTGCAGCCAAAACTTTTTTTTTTTTTTTAAACATTTTAGGGATAATACACCTACCTTGTGTGTATGATTCATACCACGACTCTAACTTAAAAATGCAGTCTTAAATTGCTCATCATCCGAATTAAGTAAAACGCGCAGTATTGCATGTGTGGGAAAATCTGTAGAAAAAGCTTGAAACTTTTCTTATCAGCAAACTTGGGTAAATGTCTTTTGCAAAGCTGACTCGGGCAGCAAACGGATGGATGTTAATTTACGTCAATGAGTGTGGTGTAAACACAATTTTATCATTGGCGGTTTAAGTCTCGTTTTACAGATACAGGACAGCAGAAACAACGATTTTTTAGAACAAAGCTCGACATAAAACAGATATGTGGCGATGATTGCATTATGTTTTATAATGCAACACGCACTATGAACAGGTCTGTACTTAAGTCAATAAATCAAGGCAACTTTTGCAAAATGTCACGGCTGACTAAAATAATTCACAGTTGGGTACGGTATCTCACAGTATATGATAACAGGTTATGAAGAAAGGAAATGGATTCCCCATTAAATTAATGTCGTTTTCTGGTCATGTTGTGCACGCAGCACCGTTTGTTCTGATTCCACTGGAGACTATGGCTGACCATTTTAATAATGGGAGCTAAACTTCTCTATCCAATGTGGCATTGATGACAGGATGGATAACTAAGCTTTAAATGAACCAAAGACCCTACAGCTCTAGTCCACACCCCACCCCCTCTCTCATAACCGACTTCTGGTTTTGTTCCTCCTAAACTGAAAGGTCAAAGTGCAGAATTCTTAAAGGCTCCAGGGGGTTTACAGACTTTGTTCAGAATAATTACTATCCCCCACTTTAGTTTAGAAAATGTAAGGCAGTTACTAAAAGAGAACCCTTATGTGCCTTTTTTCTTTCTTTTTTTACTTGCCTAAATAGAGAATCTACTGTTTTCCTGTAACTAGACATACATTAATTGCATGTTAATAGGTTTGTAGAAACCAATGCAAATTACAGTTTTTGCTTTTAAACTAAATAGGTCTATTGTTTTAAAACACAGCATACATCCCTTGGAGCTGGTTGTAGTTTTGGAATGCACTGTAATACTAACGATTCTTTTTATGCCTCTCCCCCCCCCCCCCCCCCTCTTTTTTTTTTTTAAATAGAACTTTCTGAATCTTGACCTGAAAGATGCTCCAAGGCCAATGGTGCCGACAACAAAACTGGTGGGGTTCAAGAACAGCCAGTCTGTCTCCCCTCATACCTTGGGGGGCAATGCATTCAACACTGACCGTGATAGTCTAATAACTGATGTTGGATTGTGTCTCCAATCCAGCAAGTGGTCCCGGTTAACAGAACAGCCTCCACCACCAGGTTTGAGCAAGATTCCATTCTGGATGGACCGTTCCATTAGCATGATTGAAAGTGACTCTGGCAGCTTGGGGTGGGCAGCTTCTGACTCTAGCCTTACCAAGCAAGCGGTGGCTCCTGATCCAGCAGACACAGCGGTCGCCACCGCCACCACTCCCAGTTCATCCCGCTACAAGACGGAAATGTGCCGGACATTTGAAGAGAGCGGTAACTGCAAGTATGGTGCCAAGTGCCAGTTCGCACACGGTTACAATGAGATCCGAGGCCTCAACCGACACCCTAAATACAAGACTGAGTTTTGTCGCACGTTCCACACCATAGGTTTCTGCCCTTACGGCATCCGGTGCCACTTTGTCCACAACGCAGAAGAGGAGCTGCTGGACCGGCCTCCACAGCAACAGGCTCCCAAAAACCGAAGGCCTCCACTGCTGAGACAAAGCATTAGTTTTGCTGGTTTCCCCTCTGCGCCACACCCTAAGGCGACCTCTTTCCCTTTCTCCAGAGTGGCTTCCACCTCCCCTCCTCCTTCCACAGGCATCCCAGAACTCCTTTCCCCTCCCTTCCCGAAGACTGATTCTTTCCCCATCTTTATTGAACCAGGCCTGGAGCCTGGGCCTCAATTTCTACTTTCTTCCGACTCCAGCCGCTCCTTCTGCAGGCACGATTCTCCCACCTCTTCCTCTTTTGCAAAAGCTCCCACTACCTTCCCCTCTTCCTCCAGCGGAAGCCAGTCTCCCATCCAGCCTTTTCCAGCCAGCCTGGCTCTCCGATCAAGGAGCCTGTCTTCCAGCTCTCTCTCCGATCACGAAGGAGGTTACAGCAGCTCCGCCAGCAGTCTCAGCGGCTCCGAGTCGCCTGTATTCGAGGCTTTCGGACGACGACTGCCCATTTTCAGCCAGCTTTCTGTGCCAGATGACGTTTGTGCTTCATTTTTCTGTTAGGCACCGCCATTCCTTTGCGTATAGTATGTGAACTCCAGAGACTACCAATTGAAAACTATTTTGTTAAAACTGGCACTGTATACTGTTGTATACCTCCCCTTTTTTATGTATTTTTAGGCTACTTTCCACCCCTCTAGCGGCATTCCAGTCTTAATTTTTCTACTGTGTAGTAGGGGAAAAGCAATAAAATAGCCCTGCTTTGTGTTTTTTTTTTTTGGAGTTGTTGGGCATTTTTGCGTTACATTTTTGTGGGGTGAAGAGAGGTTTTTTTTGTTTGTTTGTTTTCTGCACCCCAAACACTTCAGAATATAGCTCTGAGGCGATAATGTTTTAATCATACTCCCTCCCAGTAACCTGGTGCATCGGTCAAAATTCAAACCAGCTGTGTTTTAAACTTTGGGAGAGCAGCTGTTTAATGCAGCCAAAGTTTTTAATGCCTGTTTTTATTGCTATTGGAATCTTCTTTTTCTTTTTAAAGACCTCTGACCTGAAGACTCACAAAGTTGCCCTTTATTCTTGACAGCTCTTAGCTTTTTTTGCAGTTTTAACCTTAGTGGTGGCAGATTGTGGGGGTCTTTTTAAAGTGATTCTAAAAAGGAGGAAAGAGGATGGTGGGGGATCGCATTTAATTTGGGTTGCTAATTGCAGATAGTTTTAAATGAGAAATTGGCTGGTAAATCAGGCCTCTTTTTTTTATATAAAAAAAAAACTATATATAGTATGTTTTAAGACTGCCACAAATGGCATCCGTGTTATATTTTAGTGGAGTCCTATTACATTATAAATATTAATGTATATGATTTACAGTTGTACTAGAAAGAAACAATGCCGTGTGTCTTAAGTAGGGCTATATCTTCTGGTTAAGTGTTCAGAGTTATGGATGACCCATATTAAAGGAGTGCCTGATTGCTTTTATTACTGTAGTTTGTATGATGAGTTTATCAGTTGGAGCCCTGACCACTTATCTACTTATGTCCTTTGAAAATCTGATGTTCAAATCAAATGAAAAAAGTGTTATGATTAAAATTTATATGATGTAGGGATGTCATTTAGTAACCGATGCTAAATTATTGTAAAGGAGATTAAATTGACCCCCCCCCCCCCCCCTACAAAGTGTTGTCTATAGAGTTTGGTTATAATTCTTTTTCTAAGTTTACGTGTGTGTTTATTAATGTTTAGTTCTGCAATACAATTGCTGGTTCACAAAATGTAAGCTACTTGGTTGTCAGAAATGTGTACTCTGTTCATAGTGTGACGGGGGGGGGGAAAAAAAAGCTTCAGTAACTTAATTTCTTTTTTGTTATCTTAATTTATTTTAATTTGTGTATTTATAGAAGACTTTCAGTTTTTATGTTTGGTTGATTTTTGTATTAAGTTAATATATTATTTGATGGGTTTTTCAATAGTTTTGTACTACAAATAAAAAATGTTGTGAAGTCAAACACTCTATGCTGTGTCTCTTTTTGGGAGGGGGATGTTACTGTAAACATCAACAATATGGTAACTATCGCATACACTCGTCTTTGTAACAAACACGTACAGCTGTTTTTTTTGTTTTTTGTTTTTTTTTTGTTTTTTTTAATAAAATGTATAACTGATTTTAGTTACAATAAGGTCAGAGGGAAACCTAAACCAGGCTAGTGGCATTTTTGGTATGGTATTCATCCTTATAAATACGATATATAAATATTTTATTTTTTTGCCTGTACACAAGGTTTAAATAATTACAAAAAAATATTTCTGGACATTTCAGACAAATGCTACGTTTGTATATTTTTCAAATATATATAGTAAATATGGACTGGAGAGGAGGCTAATAGTGGGAAACTATGGCCCCCAAAAACTAGTTACCAACAGTGGGGGAGGGGGGGGGGGCTATAATGCCCAGAGCCACAGGCTGAGGACATTGTCGCCTGGAGGTAACTATAGTTATTCCAGAGAATAACTATACTTGTGCTGTATTTGTTACTCAAACAAGTGGTATTTTGAATGTCATCCTTGCAAAGATTTTGAACTTAATAAAAAAATGTTATGTATTTGTCTTTCAGCTTATGTTGGCAAAACCATATTTTCATAAAGTAGCCCAGGTGGTACACCCTGCTTAATTATTTTAAACCATGCTTTACTTTTTTAATGCCTCACTAGGTTTTTGCTACACTTTGCCTTGAGGCACTGCGGCCAGGAGGGTGCGAGGGGAGGAGGGGGAGGGGGGGGGGGGGGGGGTTTTCTGTAGGTAAGACGAGATCACTAATCATCAGTCATCAGTGAAGAGAAGCCAAACGGGAGAAGAAAGTACTGTTTTCATTTTACAAAGTGGTTGTAATGGTTTGTAGGCTATGGCAATAGTTCACACTAAGTCTTGTTTTGACTAGATCTAGCATAAATGTTCAAGGGGAATTTATAACGTGACGTGGAACTTTTTTAGCCACGTATGAATAACATGTAATTGGTATGGATGGCTTCCAGTGTTATTGCAGACTCTTAGAGAACAAAATAATTCTGTAAGTTGTGTGAGCTTCCAATTGCTATGTCAGTGTCACAAATGTGCAGTTTTGAAAGAAACACATTTAACAAAATGGTCACTTTTATGATATCTGTTTCTATACTAGATTACAGAAGGTGAAATAACAGACTTTTTGAAAGCAGTTTCTTTAACCTTGGTGCAGTACCGGATATCCTTTTTGAAAATTGTGCTTCTTTCAAACCGCCGTATAGAGAGAATGGAAGGGCATGGCAAGTAACATTTGTAGAACTATTTCCTTAACAACTTCAGTAATCAACAAAACATTTCAATAACACATTCATTGCCAGTTCAAATGTTTCAAATCTCAATTTTCATAGGTGTATATATACCTAATACAAAGGAATACAGTTTAATCTACGAATAATCTTAACAAAAAAATAAGCAGTTTAAATAGCACACCTAAAGGGCTGTTTTATTTATCAATGAATCTGATTGTTAATTTGCTTTTGATTAAGTGTTTTCAATGCATTGATTAATAACATAACTATGGATAGTGAAACAGAGTCAGAGTCCTAGCAAAAATAGTTGAAAGATCCAGACGGTTTCAACATGAAAGAGTTTTGAGTTGTGGGGGGTGAGGGGTACTATTCAGATTCTAAGATAGTATTCAGATAGGAAAGGAGGAGAATGGAGGGGGGGGGGGGGCAAAAACAGATACTTGAAGTCTTTTCTCTGATTTGGAACAATAAAACTTGAAACCTGATAGACAGCAAAAGAATAACCTGCTTGCTCCTGTGTTTTTATTAGCTGATTCGTGATCCAACAGAAGGGTCTTAGCCCTGCAATGCTTTTGTTGTTTTTTGTATTTGTGGTGCCTGGATTAACAAGACCAGGTTTCAGATGTTTACTGCTGCAGCAGATAAAGAAACCGGTATTGTGTACATCACATAATCCTGTTTACTTCCTGTGTGGTTCCACTTGACATTTTGGAAACGGATTTGAAAGTATAATTGAAGGTTGCAGTAGAGTTGCATTCATCCTTAGTAAATATACAAATGAGATAAATAGGCACCTGTATCTAGGCATGTCACACTAGAGCTTTAACGCTTATCCAATTGTGATGACACTTGGTAAGGACTTTCCTCACCAAAGTTATTGAGGTCATCAATACGAACACATGCGACACACAAGAACCACTTTGTGATTGATAAAACTTAGTTACTACATCCGAGAGTATAGAAATCTGGCGATATTAAGGAGGTATATGTCCATTTGGGGAATGTAAACCATCTGGATAGTCAACAAAGCATGTCTTCTGATAAACATGTACTATATATATTTGTGTGTGTGTATAGCGCTACAGTACATTCTATTTAGAATATATTTAAACTTAGTAGTAATATTTTATTTGTAACTCTAGCGTAACGTTAACAAAGGATTAGAATATTCCAATATTTTACTATAACTTTGAGGCTCTGAACCCGTTATTAGCACTCTGTACAGTGGTGTAGTGAAGTGAAACTTGTTGCGGGTGTTTAAAAGAGCCCTGTTTTTTATTGTGACCAAATGTTGACCCGCTGTCTTAATGAATGCGACCATCTGCTCCGCTACCAAAGGGCTCCCTCGGAGAATGTGGCTGCCTTTTGTGCGCGCTCACTGAGGGATGTGAGAGATTCTCCGCGTCACAATGGGGAGCTGTTTGACAGCCCGGGTGAGTTTTAACTATGTAATCCACACAGTATCATCTGAGAAAGCAATTTTCTGAGATGTGGGGTATAGTAGTTTAATTAAAAAAACAGTAGTTTATTTTTTTCTTCTACATTTCGCTGTCTGAACTAAGCTTTTGAAAGGAGATAGGAATATGCAATATGACTTGGCAATAATTTTTTGTTGTCTTTTTTTATTTTGCACAGACGCTCGTAATGCTTTGAACAGTTGCAACAGAAAAGCCCCCGTCCTCAAAAATGTACCAGCTGTCCAAAGTTACGTAAGTGAAGAAACCGCAATTGTTTCCTTTGAGAACTTGTAAAATAGACTAGGCCTAATTGTATGGTGTAAAGTTAACTTTACCAAACTGATGTATAGCGACTTAAACGTATTGTTGTTGTTATAAGAATGACAGTGCTTCTTTTATTGAATAAAGGGGTCAGTCTATAGTTTTCCTCCATTAACCCATTAAGTGCCATTGCCCTCATTTGAGGACAGACTACTTTTGTAATTTTTTGGAGCATTTCTAACTGGCCTGTATAATATGATATTGTGATGACGTACTCTTATTTTTTTTTCAATGAAAATGTAACGTGGTACACAAAGCTACGTGTTTTGTGTCCCCCACAAGCACGTTAAATTATACATTAAAATATAATTCATTTGGGGCTTACATTCTTCCATAGTGTCCATTCTGTTGACAGCACAGCTACTTCCCAAACTTCCCCCACCTTGAAAGTGGCTATTAACGTTATGACAGCAGTACGAGGAGGTTATAAATCTCCAAAAGGTTTTATAAGCCAGGAAGAAAAACTGAAATAAAAAAAAGGAAATTGCGGTTTTATTATAGACATGACACTGCGTGGGTGCAGAGATGTTAACACGTGACTGCCAGTCACACGTTAGAATTGAGGTGCAAAAACGATATTCTAAACGGGGCGTTTGGTTTGGTTTGGAAGAGAAGTTTGCCCGTTGCGGTAAACTCTTTGATGACAGTCAAAGATGGATCTCAACTGCTGCAAGCCCAGATTTCTCAGAAGGACTGATTGAATTATAGCGGCTTTCCACCTCAAATCGAGTATCTCGAATGGTGTAATTAACAGTCGCTTCTTAGCCATTTGTGCGTGGCTATCAACACGCTAATTAAAATGTGCTTAAAATAGGACCAGGCAAGCACTTTTAATTAATAACGTTTTTGAATAAAAATCAGTACCCCCTCCCCTCTGTATTCCATTTGGAAATGTCACCAACAGAAAATTACATAACACTTTAATTTATATTTACAGTTCAGTGAACCTCATATTAGGCCTACTGTGATTAACAATAGGTTACACTACTACGGTTTCTACTCTTTTTCTGGTTTATAAAATAAATATAAATAAATAAATATATACATTCTAGCATAAATGTTAAATAATTATTTCAAAGGTTTTACACCAGTACTGTAGTATCGATAGCTTTTAAGACGATGACAGTAACATACTATTTATGTAAGGTAGCGATGTGTTTATTATTATTATTATTATTATTATTATTATTATTATTATTATTATTATTATTATTATTATTATTATTATTATTTATTATGTTGCAGAATATCACGTTTATTCACATATATATATATATATATATATATATATATATATATATATAACACAGTGAGATTGTGTTCATTTAAAGGATTGTTAAATGTTCTTTGTTTTAAACCAATGAACTGATTTTGTTCATGATGCTTAAACTGTATTTGGTTTTTGTGTTTCTTGACGTCTCCAGTTTCAGAAGAAAAAATAAATAAATCCACCAGATGGCAGTATTTGCTAAGCTTGGAAAACCTGTTACTGTAGAGATGATGTTCTTCTCGCTGGTCCCATTTCTGAATGAACAGTAAAAAGTAAGCTTAGAGCCCAGGCCTTCTTGCGAAACAGCTAATTTGGATATCATTCTGCAGAGTTCTGAACTGAAGCAGTGTTTTTGAACCTGTGATACGCGTACCAGTACTGGTCCGTGACAGACTTGCAAGTGGTGCATAGGGTATGATTCCACAACCATTAACTCCCTTTATCGCACTGTTGTAATATATCAATCCATTTGCACCACTGAATCAACAGAAATTATGACGAGAGGTATTTGTTGTGAACTTTCAAAGTTACTGATGGGGACCCAAAGCAGCCACTCTGTGTTGATTGTGGTGAACTTCTGTTGTCAACTAATTAGTTGATGTCGTCACATTTTCATTGAGAAAACCAGTTGTAATGGTGTAGGTCTTTTGTTTTACAACAGCCGTTTACATAGTGTGCATGCACATAGCTACAGACACATCTGGTGGTCCCTGCTGCAAACACTGGTACTTGAAATGAAAAGGTTGAAAACCACTGAAGCAGATGGTGCTGGCTGTAACTGCTATAAAGACACTGGGTGATTCAACCTACATTTACATGTTTTTGGGCAACTAGAACTGAAGAACAGCTTAGGAAGCCACATTTGAAAAAAATATATATCTATTTGTGTAATTGCAGTTAGAACCAATCAAAATGACTGCTTCGTAAAATGTAACAAAAAAAAAAGTGAATTTGAATCTGTTTTCTCTTTGCATACTACTGTACTAATACAATATTAATTAATTAAAAAAATATCAAATAATTATCCTTTTTAAAAATAAATAAGCAAATAAATAAAATAATGTGGAGAACATTAAGTAAGTGTGATTCCTCCTTTTGAATGAAATATTTCCTTGGCAGAGTTTGCAAATTCTGTTTTGACCTGCTTGGTAAAGAAATTCCACCTAATGCTTTGCTTGGATGTAATTGTTACGTATTCACAAGACAGAATTTAGTGATCAGGAATGGCACATTGTTACAATGAAACAGACGCACGCGTCCCACTAACTCTTGTGACTGCCATCAAAACCCAGCTGGCTGAATTTAGGGTAGCTATTGTAACAGTAAAGTAATAGCAGTGGTATACTACTGCATTCGTTTTAAAACTGAACATAACAGCCATGTTAACAACACCACCAACAACAACAACAGTGGAACATGGCTAATAAATGTCGCAAGTATTTGAACTGAGATGTATTATTATTATTACTATTATTATTATTATTGTTATTCTTTCGATTTTACCGTACTGGTTCCGGATTTTCTACCTGTGCCAACCTCTAGTTTAAATATTAATATTTTAATAGTAATATTCACCATATGTGACAGATGGTTGAATGGAAGGACATATTCAATGTTTATCAAATTACATTGTCAGCAGTGGCAACACAATGCATTTGATTAGTCATTTAGTAGAAGCTTTTAACCAAAGTGACTTAGAGACCTGAGGGAGAACTGTGCATTACAACTGCTGCTGCAGACTCATGCGTAGTCTCATCTAAGCTATTTCATGGTACGATATCAATGGACCTGATATTGTACCATGAAATAGCTTGGATCAGGGTCTCCAATCCAGGTCCTGGAGATCCACAATCCTGCAGGTTTTATAGGTGTCTTTATCAATGGCTAAAGATCTGGAACACAAGTTAATCATGACTAATTAAGCCAACAAGTAGTGCAATGAAGTGACTGAGCTCGGTTGAAATGAAAACCAGGAGACCCTCCAGGATTGGGATTAGAGACCCCTGGATTAGGGTGTATGAGTACCTTCGACATATAAAATGTGCGATACACAGCCTTGTCTCATTTCAGATACAACTGAGCTTCTAAATTCATAGCCATAGTTCCGCCTCTACTGTCTTGCCACTGAAGCCCTTGATACGTGTTGTTCTAAGATGCAATCTAATACAGTAAACAGCATGCTCGACGTACATATGCATATCTGTGTATGTATTTTAAGTGCTGCAGAGCTCTTTGCACGAAGGTGCCTTGCCCAATTCCTGTTTGCATTGTTGGCTGTTTCCTCCGCACCCCAGCATTGGCTCAAAGACTTCCTCTTTCAGTTTGGTCAAATGCTAATGTCCAGGGAGTCTTAAAGGTACATTAACCCAAAAAAATAAATTATTATAACCCTATTTAATCTAGCAGTCAACCTATTCTGATTAGTCCTGTTAATGCTGCCCTCCACTAATTTCCACAGCATTGGAATGAATATAACAGGAGTTAATGGGACAGGGCTGCTCATAATAACCTTTAAGTTACTAACATACTACAGCTAATCTCTGTATTCATCATAGATCTGATCTACAGATTCATATCACTTTGGGGAATAAAGCATACAATTAGAAGATTTCATGTATGCTGCACAGCACTGGATGTTTCCATCCAATTGTATAGTAGCACAATATAGCACACATAACAACAATGAGTTTTCTTGTATTTGTGAAACAGGAACATTTGTTATTTGTGTTTTAAGTGTTATTTTGCTAAGTTATTGGTAAACTCCTGATCAAGTCAAATGCTGGCACCTTATTTGCTCAATGATATTAAAAGGTATTTTTAGAGTCAAGTAACAACAAAACTATGTTTTAAATAACAGAAACAATTATATACATCAGTTTAATCATTTAACCCGACAGAACAACAAATCTACTATATTAATCCTAGGTGTCTTGTCTTGTTGTCTTGCAAAAGTAGGACATCTGTATGATATGATTTTCTACTTTTTGACAACTGGGCAGAAGGGCCCACATTTTGAATGAAATTCTTATGTATGTAAAATCCAGTCTATGACTCATACATGATAAAACCCAAGACTCTGCGCTACTTCACTGACAATAGTTGTTGTTTGTATGTGGGTTGGGGAAGTGGGTCTTTAAAATATATTTTACTACTTGACTAAACCACACATTTGAAAGCATGTCTATCTATATAGAGATATATACTGTACAAACTTTATGACAGGTACAGCATGTTCTTTCTCAGACTGCAGTTTCCATGGAAACAAAGTACCACAGCCCCCCCCCCCCCCCCCACGCATCATTTCCTGTCGCACCCGACAGACACAAAAGCTGCATTTCTATTTGACTTCCTCTTCTGACTTTCAAACCTCACAGAACACCCGCTGACTTCCTGTTAACCCGTTTCATTCAGACTGCCATTTCAGGAGGTTATGATCAAAGTAGGGTTTTAGGGGGAAGGTCAGGCAGCCTTTCTTTGAATGAAATGAGCTTACCATTAGCCAGTCGACATTAGTCCAAAATAAAAAACCACCTGAACATTTAGTATGTTAGTGATATCCCCCACTGCGGCTGTAGATTCAATGTTAGATCTATCAGTGGTCTAACAAGTGACGCATATCATCTGTTTTACTAACCACAGAACCGACACCCTTTTCTTGAGCAGAAAAATGCACCAGCTTTGCTACTAGAGCAGCATGCACTTTCCTTTAAACTGTCTAGCCACTTCATTAGGACCTTGGGCTACCTTTTGCATAGAATCAGCAAGGTCTCAAGGGATCCATTCAGTCATTCATGCCAGTGCCTATTCCCAGGTATAGCTGAGCTGGCCGGTCTGGGTGAGGTGTAGTTAAAGATGGCTGTCTGCTTTCTAAGTATTACAATGTGTTGCACATGTGCAGTGCAGTAGACTGAGCAGAAATGTGATTACAGAACAGTATTGTAATCACTGCAATATACTGTATTTAGAGATTTACTGCAAAACAGGCCTATTTGTTGTCTCAACACTTGCACTGTGTTGCTTATTTTTCCTGGTTATTGGGTAATTAACTCTGCTTATTGTCAATACTTGGTTATCTCGGTTTATATTTATTCTTCAGTCTCTTTTGAAGAGATATATTGAAAGGCTTTTACTGTATTTATACCTAAAGCCGTGTTTGTTGTGTTTTTGTTTTCATTTTCAACCAGGTACTGGTGCTTCAATATGGGAGCCCACAGCCTGCATTTTTACAAACGCACCAAGAATTCTTAGAAAACGTGTTGGGAAAGATATCATTACTGCTTTGACATAACAATGTCAACTGCTTTATGTGGGCTAGGACTTCATATATTGCATAGCTGTTCACCAATAACCTGCAGTTTCATGTCACTTCCTGTGCTGAAGGTCAATTCCATTGTGGTGCCCCCCACAAGAATGTGTTACCTTAAAACCTGTCCAGATTATCTTCATACCTCTGTTATCCAAACAGCCCCCTTAGTAACCTGTCTCATTGTGTGCTGTGCTCTTCTGCCCAGTTCAGTACTGTGTGTAATATATTTACAGGTAAAGGAATTCTTATAATTTGTACTGTTTGTTTTATTTTAACACTTTCCACAACATGTACAATGTCAATCATTAAGCAATATGGTTATATAACATGTAGAGATATCTGTTAATTGAACAGTCTTTTAATATTATTATTATTTTCTTAATACAGTTAGCAGTCGCATATCCGATCCTATACATGGGCAGCAGTGTGGAGTAGTGGTTAGGGCTCTGGACTCTTGACCGGAGGGTTGTGGGTTCAATCCCCAGTGGGGTACACTGCTGTTGTACCCTTGAGCAAGGTACTTTACCTAGATTGCTCCAGTAAAAACCCAACTGTATAAATGGGTAATTGTATGTAAAAATAATGTGATATCTGTATAATGTGAAATAATGTATAATGTGATATCTTGTAACAATTGTAAGTCGCCCTGGATAAGGGCGTCTGCTAAGAAATAAATAATAATAATAAATATACAGACTTCAGTGATAGTTAAAAGAGTGTGACACATATCTGATTATTTCATTTTGCCCAATTCCAAACCTTTGTCCTTTCTTTCAGGGAACACAAAAAACACAATGTTAAAAATACATAGCTGAAAGGACTGTGTTTTAAAATAAGTAGGCTTCCATTTAGATGTACTGTAGTTATAAGTACAGTACATACTTTAAAATCCGGTGCGTATTTTAGCAGTATGTACAATTCCCCGTTAACGACCCAACAGCAAAATCAAAATGTTACCCATGCACAGAACTGCGTAAAACGCAATATAGTACTCGATAAGGCCCTAATGTCACAGTTCACTTGCAAATGAAAATGCACAACAGCAACTAAAGATCACAGATTTATTTTTAAATACATCAAAGTATCTAAAACTGTTTAATGATTAAGTGTTTTACATTACAGTAGCTGGTCTTGTTCGCTTTGTTGCTGAATTTTCATCAGGTGAAACTGGGGGTAGCGTGGTGTAACTGCACAATAAAGACACATGCACATAAGTAGCCTCCTGCGTTTTACCATTTGTGGCTATGTGTTCCCTTTCTGTACTATTTTAAATGAATTGCGTGTGTGGCCTATTAAAGTCAAACATGAACATATCACTAATTTCTCTATTTTGACAATTTTCCAATATTTTCAGTTACATTAGTTTGATTTCATATGCAAAACAAAACTACAGAAAAAATGGGGTGTTTTTATACATTTGCACACAACTATATTATACTCCATCCCCATAACATATGAAAAGGAGTTATTGGTTTCAATTTCTTGAAAGACCATTCTTACAGTATGGAGTTTTTTAATTGAAATCAACACAATAAACAACCCCTAATGTCAACAAGTGTATAAATGTCTGTGTTTGTGTCTGAAGCCCACAGACGTGTTTTTGGTTAAATTAATTTGTTGAAAGGTTAGTAGACGGATGCCCCCTTTTTTTTTTTTTTTTTTTTTTTTTTTTTTTTTTTTTTTTTAAACGGTGGATGACGCAGGCCTTGTATGACGTCTGCCTGTGTTTTAAATTAAAACTGCTTATTTCAATGGAACAAACCAGAGGTAGAGAAAAACATTTAAAATCCCCCTTTATGGTTTCAGTCAAAGGTCAAAGTTATAAGCTACTTTTTTTTAATCGATTTGTGACATATTTATATTTAATAAATTCCATTCTGACTCCCAGTAACACACACACATTGTACTTGCACACCTGCATTATATAATTCAGAGATGTATGTCTGATGTAGATGTTATTCTACTGAAATATTTGTCATCAGTAATTGCCATTCTTATAAGACAGGGGTGGCCAACAGGTAACCCAGGGGCAACAATTTATAGGTAATTTTATTCTGCTGTGATATTTGTGATTTTTGTATTTCGCTAATATTTATTTCCCTCTGACAAGCATGAAGTCCAAAGTGGCTTTTTTATTGTGAAAGACCTATCACTATTCAGAGCAGGATTGAGGCATGGTAACTGAACTGCTCCTTCACACCTCGTAGAAAATGGGTGGACACTCCTGGCCAGGATGTGTAGTACACAGCACTGTATTGTTACCAAAATAGATGGACATTTGATTCAAATCTCTAGATGTCTTTTACTTCTATAAAGACACTTTTGCCAGAAGCAAATGCACCTTCAGGGGCTATATATATATTTAAAATCATGTCTTTTCAAATGGCTATTTATACAGATTCTTAATCAACTCATTTTGGTGATTTTAACTCAACTCAAATAACAAATACTGAGCACCTGGTGTTTTTATGAAATCACGTGACTTGAGCTCAATATTTTGTTATCCCAAGGAACAGTGCTTCTCAAACCATCAACAAACCTATTTGTTCACTATTTAAAATATAAATAACATTATGTAAGTGCCCATTGAGCTACTGATGTAAAACATAGACTGTTGGATTTTCATTGTGCAGCAGTATGTGTGAGATTATATATATATATATATATATATATATATATATATATATATATATATATATATATATATATATATATATATATATATACAGTACTGTGCAAAAGTTTTAGGCAGGTGTGAAAAAATGCTGTAAAGTAAGAATGCTTTCAAAAATAGGCATGTTAATAGATTATATTTATCAATTAACTAAATGCAAAGTGAGTGAACAGAAGAAAAATCTAAATCAAATCCATATTTGGTGTGACCACCCTTTGCCTTCAAAACAGCATCAATTCTTCTAGGTACACTTGCACACAGTTTTCGAAGGAACTCGGCAGGTAGGTTGGCCCAAACATCTTGGAGAACTAACCACAGTTCTTCTGTGGATTTAGGCAGCCTCTGTTGCTTCTCTCTCTCCATGTAATCCCAGACAGACTCGATGATGTTGAGATCAGGGCTCTGTGGGGGCCATACCATCACTTCCAGGACTCCTTGTTCTTCTTTACGCTGAAGATAGTTCTTAATGACTTTCTCTGTATGCTTGGGGTCGTTGTCATGCTGCAGAATAAATTTGGGGCCAATCAGATGCCTCCCCGATGGTATTGCATGATGGATAAGTATCTGCCTGTACTTCTCAGCATTGAGGAGACCATTAATTCTGACCAAATCCCCAACTCCATTTGCAGAAATGCAGCGCCGAACTTGCAAGGAACCTTCACAATGCTTCAGTGTTGCCTGCAGACACTCATTCGTATACCGCTCTCCAACCTCCGGCGAACAAACTGCCTTCTGCTACAGCCAAATATTTCAAATTTTGACTCATCAGTCCAGAGCACCTGCTGCCATTTTTCTGCACCCCAGTTCCTGTGTTTTCGTGCATAGTTGAGTCGCTTGGCCTTGTTTCCACGTTGGAGGTATGGCTTTTTGGCCGCAAGTCTTCCATGAAGGCCACTTCTGACCAGACCTCTCCGGACAGTAGATAAGTGTACCAGGGTCCCACTGTTTTCTGCCAATTCTGAGCTGATGGCACTGCTGGGCATCTTCCGATTGCGAAGGGAAGTAAGCATGATGTGTCTTTCATCTGCTGCAGTAAGTTTCCTTGGCCGACCACTGCGTCTACGGTCCTTAATGTTGCCCGTTTCTTTGTGCTTCTTCAAAAGAGCTTGGACAGCACATCTGGAAACCCCTGTCTGCCTTGAAATTTCTGCCTGGGAGAGACCTTGCTGATGCTGTATAACTACCTTGTGTCTTGTTGCTGTGCTCAGTCTTGCCATGGCGTATGACTTTTGACAGTAAACTGTCTTCAGCGAACCTCACCTTGTTAGCTGAGTTTGGCTGTTCCTCACCCAGTTTTATTCCTCCTACACAGCTGTTTCTGTTTCAGTTAATGATTGTGTTTCAACCTACATATTGAATTGATGATCATTAGCACCTGTTTGGTATAATTGTTTAATCATACACCTGACTATATGCCTACAAAATCCCTGACTTTGTGCAAGTGTACCTAGAAGAATTGATGCTGTTTTGAAGACAAAGGGTGGTCACACCAAATATGGATTTGATTTAGATTTTTCTTCTGTTCACTCACTTTGCATTTAGTTGATAAATATAATCTATTAACATGTCTATTTTTGAAAGCATTCTTACTTTACAGCATTTTTTCACACCTGCCTAAAACTTTTGCACAGTACTGTATGTGTGTATATATATATATATATATATATATATATATATATATATATATATATATATATATATATATATATATATAAAGAACATAAGAAAGTTTACAAATGAGAGGAGGCCATTCAGCCCATCTTGATCGTTTGGTTGTTAGTAGCAAGATTATATATATATATAATCTCTCTCTAAGCACCACATTTAAAGTTTCATTTAACTTTAAAATATTGCACTTCTATTTAACCTCAAAACATTACATAAAGGAACTGTTGACATGCTAATGTATTTTTTTCTCTTGAAACTGCGTGCAGCTTTTATTTCGAAAGAGGGACTTCTAATTATTTCTGCAGTTTCTAAGGTAGGCTGAAGTGTGATGGGTTTTTGCTGTTTCAAATTAGAATGACGCAACCCATGACATTCAAAATGGGGTTACCGTGGAAACTATTTTCTCAATACCATATTTCTCACAGTAGTGCTAAAACATATCTTGAGCAACCTTTTTGTGGTCTTGTGCCATTGGTGTTAGGCCGGTGCCAAAGTAAGGCTGTTTGTTTTTCATTTTTAGCCCAAGGGTGACATTCTTATAAATATCTTATGGGTCAACATTTTTCAGCCAGTTTGTCTGTAAAAATAAAAACAACAAAAAATATTAGGTCAGAAGTGAAAGGATTTTAGGCATGGAGACTGAACTGCTCCCTCACCCCCTAAGAGAAAGGGTGCTCCCTCCAGTCCAGAGCAGGCTTGAGGCATGGAGACTGAACTGCTCCCTCACCCCCTAAGAGAAAGGGTGCTCTCTCCCATCTTTAATCTTGACTTAAAAATATTGACGAAGCAGCACCTCTAATAGAAAAGGGCAATGAGTTCCA
The DNA here is from genome assembly GCF_902713425.1 of Acipenser ruthenus. Lineage (NCBI taxonomy): Eukaryota > Metazoa > Chordata > Actinopteri > Acipenseriformes > Acipenseridae > Acipenser > Acipenser ruthenus. Next base: position 23,234,086 of record NC_081195.1, read on the forward strand.
CAGTGGGGGTATTCTAACTGAATAGTAACACTGGAAACCAAGTATAACTTTTGATCTGGGGTTCTTCATAATGTGGCATGACTGGATCTCTCGCTGAAAGCTACCATTGTGATTTTCACACTGTGTTCCAAATTCAAACACGTTGGGGAGAATCAATATTGCTCCAGGGTGTGAAGTCAGAGAGTTGGGAAGAGAGGTACAGACAGTGGGAAACTCAAAATCTTGTCATATATTCTGTGTAATGGATGGCTGTAAGTCGCCCTGGGTAAGGGCGTCTACTAATAAATAAATAAAATAAATAATAATAATAATGGCTCTTCAGGCATATATGGCTCCTTTGATTTAGAGGTGATGTATCCTCTTTAGGACTGTTTATGGGTTGATATTTGTCCATATATCTGGAAAGACACACCCAATTGTGATGAAATTTTAGCTTATATAAGTTATTGAGAGCATTAGATTCTCTTGATATATAGGGGTGTCTGTCTGTGCATGTTTCCAAATGTTACATTTTGGCATATTTCTGGAAAACCATAAGATGTTTGGAACACCACATTGAGCTATTCTGTACACACTGTTGATATCCATCATGGTTATCACTTTTTTTGTCCAGTGACCTGTAATTTTGAATTTACAGCTGTAGTGTAATACTTTTCTAGTTTTGGTACACCCAGTGCACTGCATTGTGTTTGTGATATGCTGGTGTTTTAAGAGTCATTTATCAAATTTAATATCTACAAATTTCAAGTAGGGTTAAATGTGTTGGGGGTTATCTACAAATGTATCTATCTTATACTAAGGCTATCCAGTATATTCGGTATTTCAGTATCAAACCTCTGCTAAATCACATCTCTAATATAACAAACACGTAAACTACAGCTTTAAACTTTTACAAAATGTTGAGGCATTTGTTATCATTCTATTCCTGCTATGTAATAATTATCACTGAAGGTCTGGGTATGGGTTGTGGGTTTAGATTTATATATGTATGAATGTTAAAGTTGTATATTTGAGAATATATTTGTAGTAAAGCCACATCTTGTTGGTCCATTGACTGACCTGTAGAGGTCCACTGTATTGAAGCAGCTGGCTTTTGGATTCTGCTGTAGAGTGTACTTCTGTGTGCTAGATTGTGTTGAGTTTGGCTGCCAATGCAAGCCAAGGGTATCTTTTCAATTGACTGTATCGCAGAGGCATGAAGCTGTTGGTTATCAGAACAGGGGAATGTTTTAGTTCTTGTCACGCAAGAGGCATGCATGAAAGTGATAAAATCATCTTGTCTGGTAATTACTGTGTGGCTCGCAGGAGAGAGGGGTTGAGGGGGGTTTAGAAGAAGTTTGAAACAAATGTAACACATTATTTCAACCAAATAATACTTGAAATACAGTAGTGTGCACATTTATTAGAACGCCTCAAGATTTGTCATTTATATCCTTTATACCTTTATATCTACCTGCATTAAAACCTCTGGGAGTAGGAATTTCAATTTTCGGTCAGTAATCAGTGATATAGAAACAATAGGCACCCGTGTGTGAAAATGTTAGATCACTTTGTGCTTTAATTAGGCATCTTAAACAACTTCTAACAAGTCTGATGCATTTTACCATTTGTGGCTATCTGTTCATTTTCTCTTACTATTTTAAATTAATTACATGTGTGGCCTGTTAAAGTCATCATTGAAAACAAACAACCTCTGCAGTTGTTAAGACACTGGGATTTAGCTGATAGATAGATAGATAGATATGCAGATATAGATATACACACACACACGAATTGGGGGAGTTTGAGAAATGTTCTGAGCTGACTGTTTGTGATGAGGATTTTTATTTTTGATTATAATTTAACACAACAGGCATTCTTGCACATAGTAAACAACTTCTAATTACATTTGTATGTTCTTTACATGAAGTTTGCAATAATTTTGGTTTTTACTGCAGTTACTCAAATATAATCAAAAACTATGATATAACTGTACATTATTTTATGGCAAAAAAGAAATAAAAAATTTATCTTTTACACCTGCATATTTCCAGTCGACTGCATTCCTTCATGACTGGAAGTACACTAACATGAAATACTGTACTCCTATTATGGCTTCCGGTAGACTGCGATATCATTTTGTAGTTTCTTTGATTACACAATGTTGAATAAAAGATCTAAATTATGTTTAAATAGTTCTTCAATTGTCTTAATCCTAAAATTCTAGGTGATGCAAAACTTTTGGCCATAGCTGTTATTAGCCAAGATTTCCTGGAATAGTTTTATTAGTTAACTTTAATGCCGAAGGAGGAAACAAGTCATACAAACTGCATATATAATCACCTTTGGTGTCACTACACTCAAATACCGTAAGCAGAATTTCCTGGAAGTTTGTTGCTTTGTTATTTCTTTCTTTGGAATTCCAATAACTGAGCCTCTCTCTCTCTCTCTCTCTCTCTCTCTCTCTCTCTCTCTCTCTCTCTCTCTCTCTCTCTCGTCAGCATTTTTGAATTCCGATTTCCTGGTTATGCAATGCCAGGACAGGGAGGGCTTCAGGCACCACACAAAACACACACACTGAAACGCTTTCACACTTTGGATAGAATGCTTGGGCTTTCACATGAGAACAGTTAGTACAACTATAGTTTATAGTAAGCCATGCACAAGTCAATGGGTTTCCCAGAGAACATGGAAAAGGTGTGATGCACCACTGTTACAGATTCTGACCCCTTTCGGTGAGATGAGGTTAAAAGCTCTGTAACCACACCTGGCTCTATGCGTAGCAGTTAAAAAGTAAGTTTGGGGTTCTGAAAAATATAGCATTGCACGTCCTTTACGTGTTCCTACAACTGTTTTAATAACATACGTAGAATTTAGTTTTCATTTTTAACAGCCTGACAACTTTTTACATTTATAACTTATTATTATTTGTTTATTTAGCAGACACCTTTATCCAAGGCGACTTACAGAGACTAGGGTTTGTGAACTATGCATCAGCTGCAGAGTCACTTACAACAACGTCTCACCCGAAAGACGGAGCACAAGGAGGTTAAGTGACTTGCTCAGGGTTACGCAATGAGTCAGTGGCCTGAGGTGGGATTTAAACCAGGGACCTCCTGGTTACAAGCCCGTTTCTTTAACCACTGGACCACACAGCCTCCTACTACTACTACTACTAACCACAACTTCAAAGTCTGTTTTAAAGCTCTTTTTAAAATGTCTACTCTGGTGCACTTATAGTGTAAGGGTCATTGCCCACATTATCAAACAGGTGATAAAGCAATAATGATCCATGATGTGGTATGGAACAGAAAACCAAGACCACTTGTTATGTTTTTTTTTTTTTTTTACTCGCTCTCCCTGCAGTGATTTAGAGGACAAATCTCAAACCCAGTGCACTAAGCGGACATTTTGAAAAGACCTTTGAAACAGACTTTAAAGTTATAAGTGTACAAAGTTGTTCCGATTGTGTAAGCCTCTTGTAATCTATATGGAACAACCATATGACTAAACATGCATTAACTTACTTTTTCTTATGCCTTCTGTATATTGTAAAATGCCTCATAAAAGTTCACCATAGTAAAAGCATAGCAAATCGTAACATAGAGACAGCATGAGAAAGCATAGGCAAGCATAAGACACACATGTTTTTATGAGTGGTAAAGTATCTAAACATATTAAACAGTAAATACTGCAAAGTCTCTTTAAAAAAAATGTATTGAACTGTAGTAGCTTATTGCTGGTGCCATTGTGTTTATTTAAAGTATATTTAGTGCTTTGTGTGGTCTTAACCTATCTGCCAGAAATATTCAAAATTGAGTTAACAAGCGAAGTCTGGCCTCAGGCAACTAACTAACTAACTTTCCCCTTTCAAACAGGAACAGACACACTTCCTCAGAGCGACTGCGTTTTGCAATGATTTGACTCGGGGGAAGTCCAGGCTTGTCTACTGATGTGAGCTGCCTGCAACAGCAACGTTTTAATCAGGGAGTTACCAAGGGCTGAAATCCCAACTGACCCCACTCTAAGCCCCTGAAATTGACACTGTGTTATTATTATGTTTTTATAAAACACCATGTAGAGTTTGAGGTACTCCCCAGTCTGGTAGCTTGGGTCCCACTGTTAAAATTCTTCACAACAGCACATACTTTAACATTGTGTAGTAGATCTCCTCCTAGCATCTATTGAGTTAATAATACTGACTAGAGAGCTGGTGAATGGCGTCTCGCCCGGGCCTCTCCATTCAATTCAGTGGGCTGAGATGCCAAGCCATTACAATCGTTTCTAGGAGAAACACTACATATGTGAGATAGTGACCAGTATAGAGAACCATTGTAGTGCCCGGTCAGGTATTTGACCTCTAGTCTGATTCATTCTATTTGTGTGGGAGACCCTAAACACAATCACTTAAAACTATGGCAAGCTTATGAGCAGAAAATCACTTTAATAATCATGAGCCAGTGAAATATTTTAATCAATATAATCTTTCAGAGCCGGCATCGTGAAAAAAAAAATAGTACAGGTTTTGTCCATTGATAGTCATGTTCTGTGTGGTCCAGTGGTTAAAGAAACGGGCTTGTAACCAGGAGGTCCCTGGTTCAAATCCCACCCCAACCACTGAATCATTGTGTGACCCTGAGCAAGTCACTTAACCTCCTTGTGCTCCGTCTTTCGGGTGAGATGTAATTGTAAGTGACTCTGCAGCTGATGCATAGTTCACACACCCTAATCTCTGTAAGTCGCCTTGGATAAAGGTGTCTGCTAAATAAACAAATAATAATAATAATGTTCTCCATGACTAATTTTGTGTTACCCATATAGTACTCTAGCCTCAATGTGTACCTTAAGGAAAAACATTCTCAAACCAATCTTCATATTTACCCTTTTTTCAGTCAGCAAACTCATGCGACAGATTATTTATTAAAACATTACTACACAACACTACTACATTATACATATTTTACACAACATTATTTGGCCTTTGGCCTTTTGCCTTTCAAGGTACCCCTGTCGATAAGTGGAGAGGCTGAACACAGCTTTGCTCAATAATTGGGGAGTCGACCTCCCTCAAACATTCTCTCAGTAAGTGGATCCATCATGCAGAAATAACTTTCAATAAATATAATACGATCCATGCTCTGCCAGGGGCCAGGTCGCATGTAGGGCAACAGTGTGGAGTAGTGGTTAGGGCTCTGGACTCTTGACCGGAGGGTTGTGGGTTCAATCCCAGTTAGGGGACGCTGTTGCTGTAACCTTGAGCAAGGTACTTTACCTAGATTGCTCCAGTAAAAACCCAACTGTATAAATGGGTAATTGTATGTAAAAATAATGTGATATCTTGTAACAATAGTAAGTCGCCCTGGATAAGGGCGTCTGTTAAGAAAGAAATAATAATAATAATAATGTTATATGCTTCTTTGAACATCTGTCTTGAGGACCTAAAGTCATTGCATTTCATTTCTCTTCAGTTCTCCTTGTCAGTGGGTTGTAGTTGTGAGACATTGCTTATTTCAAAGTGCCTAAATTTGTATGCAACTTGCAAATGTTCTCGTGAATTTAAACTGAGAGAACACAAAGCCACTTTGTGGCTTGGAAGTTGGTTTCAGGCCACTGAATGGCACACCAGGGGAGACTTGGGGTTTGATGCAGCAAAGTTGCCACAGACTACAGCTATGGCAAAAAGTTTTGGATCACCTAGAATGTTAGGATTGAGACATAATTAAAACAAAATATATATGAACATCATTTAGATATTTTGTTCAATATCATGTAATCAAATAAACTACAAAATTATATTGGATGGGTCTACCAGAAGCCATAATAGTAGTATAGTATTTCATGTTAGATTTCAAATTTTTTTTTTTGTCAGTTTTTCATTAAGTATATGGAAAACTACAAAGCTGGGTGGAATTCAGTATGTTAACATAACATTATTCAGCAGGTTTCTTTTGACTTTGAAGCAAATTTAGTTAATTCTATAGGGTGATGCAAAACTTTTGGCCATAACTGTAGGTCTCCCAGTCTCCTGGAACCATGTTTCAAGCCACTGTTCCTGAAAAAGTGGCTTTGTGTTCCCTTAGCTTTACAGTATACAGCACAAAGGCTTTCAAATATTAATCTCAGTGTGTTGCTGTGTTTACACTTGGATGTGTGTCAGGGGTTTCCCAGATGTTATTTTTGTTTCCGTTGCTACGAATGAAAGTTGTTTCTGTATTCGCTGTTAGGGAGAAAACCTTGAGGTGTTTAATATCAGACCATTTACAGCATTCGAAGGACACAGCCACTATTCTTTATAAACATTTGCTCATGAGTTATTTTAAGATTGCTTAGCAAAGTCTGATAATAAAATAATAAAATCAGTATGGATTATGAAAAGCTCTGTATATTCAAGTCCTGTGTTTAACCTAAACATTCCCTTTTCAATGCCAACAGAATGCATTGCCCTATAAACTGCCATTTGTACATTCAAGTCTTGCCAAAATGCTAAAAATTGCCAAAATCTTAAGCAAGGAAAATCACTCACAGCTGCTGCCAGAGGAAACAACAAAAAAAAGAAATACATTTCAAAAGAAGCTCACAGTCCTTTACAGACATTAACCCCTGACCAATGAAATTAAGTGGCTGACCACCAGCACATATTTTAGCAGGCTAACCTACCTGATAATTGACCTGTTTTGTTGTAGGCAGTAGTCACCTTCTGTATGGTGCAGTGGCACTACAATGGTAATGGTTCTGTACTGAGGTGCAATGGTAGCTACAATGAGAATGTTAATTTGGAATTTCCAATATTTTGACAAGCCAATGATATTGCAATGGTAATCCATTACAGTAACACAGTGCCATAACAGAAACAGACTGACAGCATGGTACTGTATCAAAGCAATATAACCATGGCAAACTACAGTTAATGCATAGTATAGTATATACAGTATGTATTACATGTCAGCTTTTTTCAATGTTTCATGCACAAGATATTGACTCAAGCAACTGATCTTGAGTACATTCTGATTGGCAATGGTGGCATTATTTATAGAATATCTACTACCAAGGTCTTAAAGAAACTGGATGCTTTGTACCATCCTGCATTGAGGTGTGTAGCCAGTCTTATTCTGGTTATTCTGTCCATCGTTGTGATTTATCGACATTGGCTGGTCTTACTTCTTTAGCTTAGCGAAAGTTGAAACACTGGTACATACTTGTTTATAAGGCTATCCTTGGCAAAACCCCCAATTCTCTTAACAAATTGCTCACTACCTGTAGTAGTACTTATAATCTTAGATCTCAGACTGTTATAAGCTTTTCAGTTCCCAGGGTTCGTACGGAATTTGGCTTAAACTTCAGAAATAACTGAAACTTACTGTCTTGATACCTTTAAAACAGTTCAAACAAAAAACTGTCGTCTATGTAGCCGGGACGTATTTTTGTTTTGGCCGGTGCTCCTAAATTGTTCCTTGTAATGTGATTAACATGTTTGTATTGGTTGCTCTCATTTGAATTTGTGTGTTTTTTTTGGATTATATGTCACCTTCCTGACCAGGTCTCCCTTGAAGAAGAGACTTTCATCTCAATAGAATTGTCCTGGTTAAATACATTAAATAAATAAAAAAAAAAAGACATGGGGAAAGCATGGTTATGCTCTGAGCAAATGTAAACTTTTAATTCTGTATTTATCACTAATTAGGCTTGCCTGCTTAGGCACGGAGGAGTTCAGTGTGATTCTGTTATTTCTCTCCTTCCCTTCACCTTGAATGTTTAATGATGTGTTTGAAAGATAAAGTACAGGTCCGCCCTGTAGCAAAATTCCAGCCTGGCTTCAGCTTAACATAACTGAGACACCTTCCTTGACGTAACCGGCAGGAATTTTCGCAGATTGAAGTTTGGCGTTTGGAAGTTGACGCACAAAAGAATAACTTTTAACGTACCCCCCCTCCCCTCCCTCCCCCAATAGATCAAAATAAGATGTCTTTCGAACCAAAAGTTTTGTAGAATTTTCCACATTAATTCCTCCCTTGACAACAGTCTCTAATATTTAGTTCATTTCCATGTCTAGTACTGTATGTGTATCCACTTTACTTCACCATTTCATGGATAAGCTGGAGAAATGTGCTGTGGAGCAACTGAATCATTGGGACATTATAATATAAAAGACAATGGTTTTTAATGCTCTTGTAGACAAACAATTCAGCTACTGCGTTTGTCAATGTTATATGAAGGCGTAAGTCTAAAAGTTTGGCAAAACATTTTAAAGGCATTTACTTTAATGAAAGGAGATAATTTCCACTCATGGTGTTTCATCAGGATAATAAACAGGAAATATTTGTTATAATTAGTGAGTTTTAGCAATATGCAAAATATGTAACTTTGCCAGTTTCAGCAAGCACTAACCTCAAATCAAAGTCAGAATATTGTGTCTCATTATCAAAATAAATATTAGAATTATTGGTAAAACTTTATTTTTAGTGGTATAAATAAGTATTAACTGATTCAAACTACCCATTTACTGAAGTTCCATGTTAACAGGCAATGAACTTACAGTAAGGAAATGTAACCATATTAAAACTCACAGAATGACAGAATGACATTCACAGAATGACACTCACAGAATGACAGTAACAATAAATTGTTAGCATGGATTTCTTAAAACCTAATTTATACAGAAACATAGACAATTTGAGAATATGTTCTAACAATACAGGATAATAAATGATGCCGTAGAATTTCGAAAAGTCTGTTGGAGAGGGGTAGTCGTGAAATTAGCAGCTGAGAATACATCCAGTACACAAATAGATAAAACTGTAGCACACTGCAAAAAAAAAAAAAAAAAAACAACACTAATGAATCTAGTCTTTGTGCATTTTCTCATTTCCTCTTTCTTTGCCTGCCCCCCTCCTCCCTATGTGTCAGCTTCTCTCCTTTTGTAGAACTAAACACAATATTGAGGGTCTGAACATTGTGCAACAAAAGTAGTCTAAAAAAGTCCTCTAGATATGTCACAAGGACTGTTTTGTAAACAGTCTAAAAGGGATCTCTTGGTTGTGAAATACTGGTGTAGAAGTAGTATCATTTAAAGACATCTGGCGAAGACTTTAAAATACAGGTACACTGTAGTAACCATGTACTAATAATTACAACTTGTAATTATGTTAGCGAGGGTAGAACTCAATTTTAATAAAATATGTATTTAAGTTATTTTCCCGGTCTATAATTTTCTTTGAAGTAAGTATGTTAAATAATATGTTTAAGCCCAGTGTAACTGCATGCAATTTTTCCCCATATAAAGCAATGGGGCCAGTTTTAAAACACATTTTCAAAGAAAAATATGTATGTATTTTTTCAATGTTTCACGCATAAGATATTTCAAGTCAGCTTATTATCACTCCTGATGTTTTCACTATCTGCTTACTATCAACACATTGAAATATCTCAGCCAGACTATAATGGGAGTCAGTGAGGACGCATTTCTGATAATAGCACTTTGGTTAGTATCACTTATCAGCCATCCAGCTGAATGAAGTCAGTGGCTGTGCAGTATTAAAATGTTCACAATATAAATACCTAAACTGTAGTGCGTACAGCTAGCTTTCTTAAAGTATTACAAAGTGTTGTATATTGCACAATAAAGCAGCCTCTACATACTAATGAAAACCTTTTGTAAAATACTTACAGCAAAACAGGCACATCCGTTTTACAAGCACTGCTGTGTTTTAATACTTATTTTGACACTGTTTGTCCCTTTGAAGTGACATTAAAAGCGTTTGACTAATTGGAAACTTTTCAACAGGAAAACCAATGCAGTGGTATGTTTTTTTTTAAGTTAGCCTACTGATTGATTGGGTCAGGGGGAGTGGTGGGGAGGGGGTGTTAATTATTCCTTTTACATGCTACCTCACCCTGCAGTAAAACGTGTCAGAATAGGAAGTGCCCTCACACTAGTAATAACCCAATGTGCATGAGACAATACTGAATAGATTACCAACACGTTCAATGTACCAGATACCAGTGAAATACAGTGTGTGACAGACTGAATAAAAAGACTATTCTTTAACATACTGAGCCAGTTCTCTGCATTTTGCAGATGCAATGTTATATCTTTAAATGGTAACACTTTACATTAAGTGTCTCTAGTTACTGTGTCTTTAGATAGTAGTTACTGAGTATATACTTACACATAATTGCAATGCAGACATAGTTACAATTAACACGATGTGGAAGTCTTTTTGCACCATATAGCTCTAACCCTAACCCTAAACCTTTTCTTATACAGAAGTAACAGTCATCTAGTGATTTGCTACTTTGGTCAATGTCTTGCTCACATCTCATAATGTTCCACATCATACTGAAGACTAACATTTTTAGTACGTAAAGGACATTAAAGACAAAATTCCACAAGTGGGCCTTTACCAGTTTCAACACACCTGGAAAAAATATAAATGTGGCAACAGCCAAGTTCAATTCTGCAAATATATCCCCCATCAAACAACTTTCATCATCAATATATAACTTTTTGTTCGTCACTTCTAGGCAAATTTCCAATCTATTAGACCTTTGTAATTAAACAATGTCAGGATGGTATTGCGGTAAAGAGGCTTATGCACAGTTGATGTAAGGTTTGTTTCACAAGACTTGATTTCAACACCACTGCACAGTCTGAAAGCTGTTTGGTTTCCCTGCTGTGATTTCACACTGCGTTCGGCCATTGCTGGAAGGGTACCAGTACAACTGGTTAAAAAAAGGCTGTAACTCCGTGTTACAAAATGTCACCAGTTTGGTCAACTGCAATTGGGTTAGAAGCCAGGGTAAGAAATGTTCTGTGGTGGGGTGCATTTGAAACAATTTTCATTATTTCATCAGTTTGCCATTCCCTTTTGATAAGAGGTAGTTAAAAAAAAAAAAAGAAAACTGTAAAGACAAATTCCATTGGTGAAAAATCCTGGCATGCTATTAGGTTACTTCTTCACCAAAATAAAAAAATAAATATGTTAACATAACATTATTCAGCAGGTTTCATTCGACTTTATGAAGCAAAATTAGTTCATTCTATAGAGTCATGCAAAACCTTTGGCCATAGCTGTATATATTTCACACTGCAGAAGACATCACAATATGTGGGATAAATCACTGCTGTGGTTACAAATGCAGCCAGAAAGGAAAAAGGAATTAGGCACTTTGGAACCTCTTGGAATGAACATTCTATTCTGAATTCATGTCATCATCTTCCAGAACTTTTCTGTTGAAAGACGACTTGTTTATAAAAACAGCTTGTTTACAGCACTGCTTTTTCCATCCAGAGCTGAAGAAGGACTTGTAGTCCGAGGTGTCCTGATATAACAATTTTATCAATTATTCACATTTTTATGTACCTACATTACCTTTTTCTTTTTGATTTTGCTCCTATTGGTACACAGCAGTTTTTCTTTTTCAAATGTTTTATATATATATATATATATATATATATTGTAAAGGAGACGCTCGCTACACAGGCTGTCTCAGGCTCTTTTCCCTTTAAATTGACCCAAACACAGGAACTTGAAATTCTTTTTTCCAGCGCGGTTGCGCTAATTTTCTTTATTTTTAGACACATACACAAAAAGAAACAAATACAAACAAAAACCTAGCTCCACTCTGGAGTGCTAACTAACTTACAGGAACACCCTGTCTAACCCGGGACAGCTAAGCTGTTTCCCCGACCTTACAAAACCACAGCAAGACTCGTACACACACAGTACCTTTTTCCTTTAACGACTCACAGTCGGGCTCTTCACACAGCAGCAGCCCTGAGCAGACTGACTGCTCTCCTTAAGTACCCTGCACCTGGCTCTAATTTACAATGATAGCCAGGTGCAGGGGATAATTAACAAAAATTAACAATTAAATTAGGGTTTTTCAGCCCATGTCCTTCTGGGAGGTGTAGTCCTGTTTTCACCCCAGACTACACTATCTTACACTTCCTCCCCCATGTGTGAAACACACCGGCCATTCTACGGCCACCTCCCCCCCTAAAACACAACCACCCACCCTCAAGTCCAAAGATTGCCATCTTCTCCCGATCCTTCGGGTGGGCTTGAGGATGGGTTAATTCCTCCGGCGCTTCAGGGTAGGGACGACGACCTGGCGATGAGGGACCCAGACAGGGTGACTGGGGCAAAAGCTGTGCAGGCCGGTGAGCTGTCGGGAGCAGCAGCAGGCAGAGGCTTGAGGCTTGGCCACAGTGCAGCGATGTCTGAGCCGCCAGGGGGAGTACAGCAACAGGCAGGGGGAGCCTAAGTGACGTCTGCCGATTGCGCCACGACGTCTGGGGCTTCAGGGTGAGTGGAGCAGGGGACCAGGTGAGAGACTGTGCCTGGTGGTGCTCTGGACTGATCTTCAGGCCCAACAGCTGGAGGTCCGGGCACTCTGACCAGGTGTCCAGGAGCACAGGTTGCTGGACCGCACTGTTTTGTGGCGGACAAGCTCTCAGGGGTGGAGGTTGAGGCTGTGGTGGCAGTACAGACCTCACCTCCTCCCCCTTGTCTGAAGCCAGTGGTTCTGGAGATGGTAATGGCTCCACTTCCTCTGGCTCCGGGAAGGACTCCTCCTCCTGCTCTGGACATAGCACCAGCTCCTCTGGTGCAGGAGACCGCAGGGCTTCTCTCTCCAACTTCCATCTCTGAAGCAGCAGCTCCAGCTCGTTCGGCTCTCGTTCCGGCAGCCCCCTCTCCAGTCTCCATTTCTTGTTCTGCTCCATTTGAGCAGCAGTGTTTTTATTTATTTGTTCGATTAACTCTCTTAAATCCATTTTACTGTGTTTTGAGCCAGAAGGGCACTTCTGACACCATATGTAACGGAGACGCTCGCTACACAGGCTGTCTCAGGCTCTTTTCCCTTTAAATTGACCCAAACACAGGAACTTGAAATTCTTTTTTCCAGCGCGGTTGCGCTAATTTTCTTTATTTTTAGACACATACACAAAAAGAAACAAATACAAACAAAAACCTAGCTCCACTCTGGAGTGCTAACTAACTTACAGGAACACCCTGTCTAACCCGGGACAGCTAAGCTGTTTCCCCGACCTTACAAAACCACAGCAAGACTCGTACACACACAGTACCTTTTTCCTTTAACGACTCACAGTCGGGCTCTTCACACAGCAGCAGCCCTGAGCAGACTGACTGCTCTCCTTAAGTACCCTGCACCTGGCTCTAATTTACAATGATAGCCAGGTGCAGGGGATAATTAACAAAAATTAACAATTAAATTAGGGTTTTTCAGCCCATGTCCTTCTGGGAGGTGTAGTCCTGTTTTCACCCCAGACTACACTATCTTACAATATATATATATATATATATATATATATATATATATATATATATATATATATATAAAACAGTGGACTACAACTGTCTCTATAGGGCCTAAGAAGAGCATAATACAAACATTCCACACTATGTAACCTAACATTCAGATTCCATTTCTATAATTATATTTACTGTGCTATAATATAATAATTGTTGTGGTTTCGGCTTTGCATCATCATCAAAAAAAAAAGGAAATATATTCACATAGCAAATGTAGTAATAATTATAAGTAAGAAAATAAGCCAAGACATGTACAGTACACACTGTTCAAACATACAGAAAACATTTATGTTTTACAGCAGTTTGTGATTTTCCTAGGGTTTTGTGGTATGTTCCCAATTGTCTTGCCTGGGTGGGTTCAGTTCCTGGCATTGCCTACAGTCAGCAAGGAAACACAGCAATCCCTCACTCCTACACACAATGACTTACAGAAGTTCATAGAGTTTGTTGCAATGGACTCAGCATTGAATCAGCTGTTCTTGTAACTAAACAGTCATTATAACCGTAACCTGGTACAGTCAGTAACAATACGGAAATTATTCTGATAAGAACATAAGAACATAAGAAAGTTTACAAACGAGAGGAGGCCATTCAGCCCATCTTGCTCGTTTGGTTGTTAGTAGCTTATTGATCCCAGAATCTCATCAAGCAGCTTCTTGAAGGATCCCAGGGTGTCAGCTTCAACAACATTACTGGGGAGTTGGTTCCAGACCCTCACAATTCTCTGTGTAAAAAAGTGCCTCCTATTTTCTGTTCTGAATGCCCCTTTATCTAATCTCCATTTGTGACCCCTGGTCCTTGTTTCTTTTTTCAGGTCAAAGAAGTCCCCTGGGTCTATTGTCTATACCTTTTAGGATTTTGAATGTTTGAATCAGATCGCCGCGTAGTCTTCTTTGTTCAAGACTGAATAGATTAAATTATTTTAGCCTGTCTGCATACCACATGCCTTTTAAGCCTGGGATAATTCTGGTTGCTCTTTTTTATACTCTTTCTAGAGCAGCAATATCCTTTTTGTAACGAGGTGACCAGAACTGAACACAATATTCTAGGTGAGGTCTTACTAATGCATTGTAAAGTTTTAACATTAGTTCCCTTGATTTAAATTCAACACTTCTCATAATATATCCGAGCATCTTGTTGGCCTTGTTTATAGCTTCCCCACATTGTCTAGATGAAGACATTTCTGAGTCAACATAAACTCCTAGGTCTTTTTCATAGTTCCCTTCTTCAATTTCAGTATCTCCCATATGATATTTATAATGCACATTTTAATTGCCTGCATGCAATACTTTACATTTTTCTCTATTAAATGTCATTTGCCATGAATCCAGGAGATTGCTGAAGTATACTGAGAAACTGAATAAATGAGATATATTAGGATGTACAGTCCAGCTCTCTTATATTCCACATTTCCATCTGCATCACTATGGAACTACTTTGTAAAATATGTGTTTGCTACAACATCTGTGTTAACCTGATTGGGCAATATGAGGTCCCTAATCTCTGGTAAAGGAACTTGAATGTTATCGTTCAAACTCTGTTTAATCTCTGTTCCAAATCAATCCGCTGGAAAATATGCAAACAAGGCATTCATTTATATATTTTACCATTTTTTCTGCTTGATGAAAGAATATCTCCGTTCTAGTACACGTCCTCTGAATGTTATTCTAGGCATTTAATGGGATGAGGCGGGCCTTACCAGGCAGTAAAACCCTTTTCTTGTGGTCTCTTGAGTGGCACATTCAGTAAAAGCACTTGCGTAGAGTGCAGGATGCGCCCTATAGCCTGGACATCGCCGGTTCGAGTCCAGGCTATTCCTTTGCCGACCGAGGACGGGAGCTCCCAGGGGGCGGCACATAATTGGCCAAGTGCCGCCCGGGGGGAGGGAGGGTTAGGTCAGCCAGGGTGTCCTTGGCTCACCGCGCACCAGCGACCCCTGTAGTCTGGCCGGGCGCCTACGGGCTTGCCTGTAAGCTGCCCAGGGCTGCGTTGTCCTCCGACGCTGTAGCTCTGGGTGGCTGCATGGTGAGTTTGCAGTGTGTAAAGAAGCGGGCGGTTAACGGCACACGCTTCGGAGGACAGTGTGTGTTCGTCTTTGCTCTCCCGAGTCAGCGCAGGGGTGAGCTGAGCTAAACTAAATAATTGGCCACTATTAAATTGGGGAGAAAATAACAAAAAATGAATTGTCGACTACTAAATAAAATAATTTTTAAAAAGCCTCTTCTTCGGGCTTTGTTGCTTAAATAAAGTTACCAAAGAAGAAATAAAGAGTTATCTTTCCCAATGTCCAGCAACAATGTCTCTTTTTAACCTTTTCAACTTAGGGGACGACTTAAAAAATGTCAATTAAGGGTGTGCAGCTGTAAATTCTGTCCCCAACAGCTACCATGGTTGCAGTGGGGGCAGTATTTGCAGTTGCACACTACTAGTGCTCATTTTTCACCTCACTTCAGAAATTAATCTTCTTTGCAGGAATGGAAGGCATGTTAAAACTATACAGAAACAACAACAGTGGGTGATAGAGAATACACACATATTAAACAAGTAAGAAATTCAATTGTTTGGCTTTTTTTCGTGTTTTGTCCAGTGGTATAGAAATTTTCTATAGGCAGCTCATGCATCACCGTTTTGCCACTGACAGACAAACAAGTAAAGTGAAGCATTTTGACAAGACTGAGGAGAAATACTTAGAAAGTAGATACATGTATTACATTTGTGTTACTAGAAGTTCAGTATACATGTTTTATAAAAATGCTATGTAAATTTATATAATAATTGTTGTTTAAGAAAATCTGTATTTTAGTGGTTTTCTGGTACTTTCAGATTTAGGACTATACCTCTAGTCTTGGCAGAACAAATGCTATGGTAATTGTTTGAGCATTATGAGGCTTGTGAACATTGATGGTTTGTGGGGCAGCAGTGTGGAGTAGTGGTTAGGGCTCTGGACTCTTGGCCGGAGGGTCGTGGGTTCAATCCCTGGTTGGGGACACTGCTGTTGTACCCTTGAGCAAGGAACTTTACCTAGATTGCTCCAGTAAAAACCCAACTGTATTAATGGGTAATTGTATGTAAAAATAATGTGATCCTTTTTTATGTGTGTTTCTTTCTTTTAACTGGCCAGCGCGAACACCATATGAAGATAAAATTAAAAACAAAATTAAATAAAGGTGCCACATAACCAACTACTGTGGCTTAGCAACTGTGGTCCTGTGTCCGAGCAACCATTCACAAAACTCCATTATTTTAAAACACTCCACAGTCTGCCTTCTAAAAATGAGTCAATTACATGTACAGGGATCACACTCACTGCTGATCTGCGGTTGCTGTATACAGAGGTCAAATTTTGCATTTTGTAACCCAGAGTTTATTGTAAATTGTGTTTGTTTGTTTATGTGACCATCTTTTTGCCTAAGCAGTAAGGGAGCAGTTCAGTCTCTAAGCCTCGAGCCTGCCCTGGACTGGAGGGAACACCCTTTATATTACTGCAATTTTGAGACACAACTACAAATTAAGTAAATAAACACTAGTGTAAAGTATAGCAAAACTAAAATGGGTTTATAATCTATTGAAAAACAAGATATTAACTGTTCTTTTAAGTGATCAACTTATCAGTTTTATTTTATCAACTTTTTAATCACAAAACCCCTCCCTTTGATTACTAAATATCTTGGCATCGCAGAATAGATTATCATGTCCTCTTAAAATAGGTAAAAGATTCGAATCAAGCCATCTCACATCTCAGTTGTAGTAGGGATTTAATCATTTGTGGCTTGAAAATCAGTTACCATTGCAAAAAAAAAAAAAACAGAGAGACACTCCAATAACTTATCCTAAATAAAGTTCATACGAAGTTTCATCACAATTGAGTTAGCGGTTTTAAAGATATAAGCAAAAATGTAAGTGTGATATACACATAGAGACGTATATGGACACCCCCCATAAATCCATATATCAAATCAGTTGAATACTAATTCAATAATCTAAACTAAATAGTGTTGACACCAAGTTACATCGCAATAGGATAAGCGGTTTTCCAAATAAATGGAAAAAGTAAGTCAGACGTAGGACTGTATTTGTTGTTGAAATCTTTGCACACACACACACACACACACACACACACACACACACACACACACACACACACACACACACACACACACACACAGTACTGCATGTGCCCTTGTTTGATCCATATCTGGATTTAATCTCTGAATGTTCTTTGACCTTGTTCTCCCTGTTAAACCAGTGACGCCCTTTGGTAAAAAGAAATGAAGAAACAATCTTGTTAAGATGAACAATTAAGATAATAATACCCTAGTCAACGGAGTCTAGGGTGATATGAGTAATGTAATCTGAGCATTATCACCAGAGGGTTTTTTAAAACATGCTTTGGAACTGGGCTTAACTGTTCCAGGAAAGTGTTGTGATTACATTTTGATTACTTTGGGCATGACAGTTCAGCAGTTATTAACACAACGTCCATATGGAATGGTCGTTAGGGTTATAATGACCATTCTGCTGTCAGTTGAAATTAATGTATAGTAATCAATAGTAATACAATAGTAAATTAAACTTAATAAATAATGACATTAATTGAGTAAAACATTTAAGCAATTTCTGTACTATCTGAATTAAAACTCAGTACTGTGCTTTAGTGCAAGTCTAAAACAATAATGCAAATTCAGTATTCTCTTAACACAAACAGTACTACAATATATTTGGAAACTATGCATAATTAATTCATTGATACTCTTAGAATATACACCATGTAGAGTGTGACAGACAGACAGACAGACAGACAGGCAGATGGGGCTCCAAGGTCCAGATTTTGAATGAGGACCCTAACCATGGATTGTAAATCTTTTTGTTTTTTGTTGTTGTTTTTTTTTTGCTTTGTTTTGTTTTGTTTATTTGTGCTACTGGAAGACATTGCTCCAGAGACTCACGTAATCTAGTCCATGTGAAGCAAACATTGAGCTATCTTTTCTGGTTGCAGTCTGGGTACTGTATATACAAACCCACCTAGTACATTGGCATTCAAGTCTCCAGGACACTGGGTTTGTCAGTGTAGTTACAAACTGCTATTTGAAACTGTTTACTACACTTTCTTTAATACGATTGTACCACAGTAAAGGCTAATTAATGGTTCATTTTAAGTAGTGAAAATAAACAACGTATGAAATACAAATGGTTTTGCTGCAGAACATCTTGCAAATTCGTATACATGTAAATATTACAAGTGTTACAAAAATAAACATTAAAGTGTATATAAATACTAAAATGTGTTAATGGAGAAAAAAACAAAGTGTGCATAAAAATAATATACAAAAATCACTTTTTTTGCAACAGAAGGGTCAACCGAAAGATTCTAGGCTCTTTTCTTTTTGCGGAGCTCAGAGAATAATTAAACAGTGACGTCGGTAAGTGAAGCAGAAGCACTTGCCTTTTATAGACATAACTTTTCCAGCTGCCTTTCCAACCAGACGCATTCTAGTCCAGAGCGCCGGGTCTTCAATTTAAACTTGTCGCTGGCGCAGAAGGGACAGGAGTATGACCGAAGCCGGCGCTGTGTTGACAGCTGCTGTCCCCCCTACCTGCCCCCCCACCGCCCCTGCTTTGGTCATATCAACATACCATTCTGGATTATTATTTTTTTTTTTTTTTTTTAAGATTCAGTAAAACACATTTGTATACAAATACGTTTACGTTTTATAAACAGGCATCGTTATCTATTTCATGCATGCATTTCGACTTGAAACAAATAAACGTTATTTTTTGTATTGCAAAAATACGCCTTGCGATTTATTTTTTATTTTTATTTTTTATAATAAAATAAAATGCAATTACAATATGTTGCAGCAGTGTTGCAATCATTATATTTGAATCGTCCGTAGATATTTTGTCATCACCAAGATAGGCGTTGGTGTGCCCTGGGTAATTTGAAAAATATCTGATATATATAATATCTGTTATGGAGTAGGTGTATTACAGGGTAAAGTATCAGAAATCTCTGCACGCATTCACGCTTCCTTTATCACAGACCCAAGCCCTCAGGTAAAGATACAACCACTGCAAATTTGAAAAAGCTACTTAATCGGACTTATTACTGTTATATTACATGTATTCACAGCAATTCAATTTACAGACATTGAAAACGTATTTTAGTCTAAACGTGTGTCATTGTTTATTATTTCTAAACAGTGCTCTTAAAAAAACCTGTTGCAGTCTAAAAATAAAAAGCAATAATATTGTGAATAATAATTATCATCATGTGGAGTAGTGGTTAGGGCTCTAGACTCTTGACCAGAGGGTCCTGGGTTCAATCCCCAGTGGGGGATGCTGCTGCTGTACCATTGAGCAAGGTACTTTACCTAGATTGTTCCAGTAAAAACCCACCTGTATAAATGGCTAATTGTATGTAAAAATAATGTGATGTCTTGTAACAATTGTAAATCATAATAACTCAACATTTAGTAATACAATTATAACTTTCTTTCTGGTTTCTGATATAAGGATTTATACTAGCTATCCATTTGCTTGAAAGCACAGGCAATCTAACTGTAAAGCTGAGGGAACACAGAGACTCTTTTTCAGGAACAGTGGCTTGAAATCTGATTCCAGGAAAATGAGAGATCTAGTTTGAGGCAACTTTGCTGTATCAAACCCCAAGTCTCCCCTGGTGTGCCATGCAGTGGCCTGAAACCTAGTCTCCTGAAACCAAGTTCACAGTGGCTTTGTGTTCCCTCAGCTTTACAGCTTTATAGCTGTGTAGCTTACTGCTTAGGTTGTCTTGGTATTTAAACATATATTTTTACTTTTACTCGTGTGTTATTAATTTGAACTGGTTTTAATCAATTTAATTGCTAACTGTAACAGAAACTTATTGTGTAATATACATTGTAAAAGTGTATAAGGCTTAATCCTTTCATGCATTAAATATTGAAAATAGCTGAAGAAAAAAGTCGTTTTGGATACATAAATATATTTTTCATTGATTTTTTTCCCTCAATTTTTCCCCCCATTGCTTTACATGGAAGAAAAAATATGGCATGCGCAGCATTCTCCAATATGATATTATAATGAAGCAACAGTGTAATAAACCACACCTGTGTAATGAGCAGATTAATTAGTTGGACCTTTGATCTTGCGTTTCCGTCTCTTCTCAACCAACAATCTGTAATCTGCAGTTCTGTGTGAACCACATAGTTCACAGATAAGCCCTACAATATAAAATAACCTTGTTGTTTTTGGTGTCTGTCTTTTCTATGACATGTCACAAATGGAAACATTTTCAATACAATGAGGTTGGTGATTTGACTATTTTATTTTCCAGACTCATTTATTTTATTTTTCAGCTGATACAATATTTATATATATATAGCTGAGCGAACAGGAAGCCAATTTGCGGCTTGGAACTTGGTTTCAGTAGACTAGGTTTCAGGCCACTGCATGGCACACCAGGGGAGACTTGGGGTCTGATACAGTAAAGTTGTCTCAGACTAGGTCTGCCAGTCTCCTGGAGCCAGGTTTCACTCCACTGTTCCTGAAAAAGTGGATTTGTGTTTCCCCAGTTTACAGTAGACACAAAGGGATTGTAGCATACACTTCTGAGTTATGATGTATATATTTGTTATACAAAAGCATGTATTCTATATCATTTAAAAGCTGAATATCCCTGTGGTACTGTCACAGTGTTGAGGCTCTGCACCTATACATAATATGCTTTGTTTGATTGTGAATAACGTTTTTTTCAAATCAAGTTTGTGCTAGATATGGCCGGGCTGGGAGGTTAGAATTCCCTCCCTGTCCTAATTGAAATTCATGTACAGCATGTGGCCAGGTGTTGATTGACGAATTGATTACCATTTAACCCTGACCACATGCCTTTAAAAAGAGGCTGAAAAGCCAGTCTTTTGTTCTTCGTCATCTACCAGCATGAAGCTCATGACTGCGAGTATATCTAGGGTGAGTGAACCAGAACCGAGGACCACCGCGTGTATAACCGAGATCCTTGGGATCCAGTAGAGCGATTCCTTTAGGGGACTTGAATCCCTCCCCAATTTATTTAGTTTGTTTTCGGGACGAGGTTCCTGGAGTGGGATCTCCCTTTTAGTGGGAGCAGCACTGAGCTACTTGAGGGCAAACTTTTGGTTTTAGCCGATTTGCCCATTGTGTTTTGTTTTGTATTGGGTGTACTGGGGCTACCACTGCTGATACCCTAGTGGCGGCCACCTGCCACTGCATCTGTATGTTTTTCTATCTGAGTGGCATTTTCAACTTTAACCTCTGTGACTCTCTCGTCTATCAGTGGATACCAATTCAGTAACAGAACATATACGTGAATTGATAAGACGTGAAATGATAAGAATGCTGATCTGATTGAATCTTTGACAGGAGATTGATTTTAGGTGCTGAAAGCTGCATCAATTATTGAATCAAGCATTAGCAATTTAGTCCCCCTCTATTGAGAACTGTGGTGTGGGGTTATTTGAACCCTTTCATCCATGGTGACCTCATATGGGGACTGATAAACTCTCTTCTAGTCTTTTTAAGGCGACATATGGAAGCCACAAATGCATGACGATCTCATATACAGATTCAATTTTTTCCCCATATAAAGAAATTGAAAAAATTGAAACAATGCTTAATTATTATTATTATTATTATTATTATTATTTATTTCTTAGCAGACGCCCTTATCCAGGGTGACTTACAATTGTTACAAGATATCACATTATTTTTACAAACAATTACATTATTTTTTTTTTTTTTTTAACATACAATTCCCCATTTATACAGTTGGGTTTTTACTGGAGCAATCTAGGTAAAGTACCTTGCTCAAGGGTACAGCAGCAGTGTCCCCTACTTGTGATTGAACCCACAACCCTCTGGTCAAGAGAGCAGAGCCCTAACCACTACTCCACACTGCTGCCCCATGAATGAAAAATATATTTGTGTCCAAAATTCATTTCAATATTTCATGCATGAAAGTTAAAAAACAAAAACAAAAGCAGATCCTGTTTGCTATTGTTTAATATCTTCATAAACAAAACTATCCCAGTTACATAGAATCATTAACTATAATCCATCATTACCAGATAATCAGTCTGTTTTGGTTAACCTTTGTACATGTCAGCACATTATTGTTTTTCCATGTCATTTTATGACTCAATGAAAAAGTAATATATTTGAGATTATAGAGATTTATATTTAAATATTGATTCATAATCTTGTAGTAGATTAGGGTAAAGTATGTGTTGTCATATGAAATGTCTTTTTATTAGATCGATTGTACCAGACAGAAATTACGTCACAGAGATTAGCAGTCGTGTTTAGTTATTATTTAACTATATCAGTCAGGTGATTGCATGTATAACTGAGTTCATATAGTGGAGGTACTTCAAGTCATTTGATTGCATTGTGACTATATTCACTTATTTCTATTGAAGTCTAATGTGTTTTTGTATTTCACCATACGCATAATAAATACATATAATACTTTAATTACAAAATAACTTTTAAGTATAATATACTGCTCACAACTCCCATTATTAAACCTTAGGGTAACAATATAATTGTGTACCTACAGTATATATTGTAATTTGTGTGTGTGTGTGTTTGGATATAGATATAGATATAGCTGTAGCTATACAGATAGATGGGCTTCAGTGAGTTACAGGAAAATAATTTCATCGAGGGTTTCTGTGACATCATAAACTACGAGACCGAAACCCGAGATGGAATTGTTTTCCTGTAACTCACTGAAGAGGCCCATTTATTATTTTTTATAATACATAGATACCCTTGGGATGCTAATATTAAAGAAGACGAGGTTCAGCAATACAGTTCCTTTTTTTTTTGTTAAACGTAGTGTTTAAAACTACGTGATATTGTTTAGTAATGCATCTGCATGGGGATGCATACTGACGTCAGAAAAACCATGTAACCAGAACGGCCCACGCTGTTCTGTAACCCGTAGTGACTGCGCTGTATGAAGGTTAAATATTAACCTAGTCCCTGGTATCTGTTGACTCTACCACTTCACAAAGCACTCTGCTGGTTTTACCATCCTGGTCTGAAATGTCAAGGGAATCCTTAATCTCTCTCTCCAGCAAATAAAACAAGTGGCTACCTTGAAAAAACCTTAACCCATTAACTACCAGACAGGATTACTAAATCTTACTCCACAACTCAGAGCTTTCATTCACCAGTCAGGTAGCTCCATTGCAGGGCACATGGTAGATGACTGTAATACTTTTAGAACATAAGAAAAGTTTGGATCTTCCCCTGTTAGCACACCATTCTCTCCTATGGTGGGGCTGAAGGCTGGAGGCTGAAGAGATTATTTTAACCTGTCCTCATAGCTCATGTCATTTAGTCCTGGGATCAGCCTAGTTGCCCTTTTCTGGCCCATTATCTTTTTAAAACGTTGCCGCCTTCTTTTGATGTGACCTGTGACAAATATCGGTAGTTCAAGAGACTTTGAAATGACCACAAGGCCTACTGTTGGAACAAGAAGCTCTACAAATGGCCTGACAGCAGCTCAGAGGGAAGCGACTGTGTTCAATAAAAACAAAAGAGAAGAAAAAAAACACTTCTTTTCATGCTCAGTTGCTACGGTGATACATCCTGTAAATGGAGCACAGTCATTGTAGAAAAGGAACTAAAGAGACCAGTACATTTAATCTGCTGTTATCAAACAGGATGTTAAATAAGTCTTTGGCAAGAAAAAAAACATAGGTAACACATGCATTTAAAAGCTGTGTCAATCTTTTGTGGGAGAGCGAGCAGACTTTAACAGAGAGCTGGAAGTAGGTGCTTGGTTGGCAAGAGCTTCCATTTACAAAAACAGAATGAAAAGGGATGGCCAGTGTAATATTTTTTATTTGAAAGCTATTTACTCCAAATCATCATTAGCACAGATTTCCAGAAAGGAGAAACGCACCCAATAAAGTTAGAAAATAAACATCTCGGTTCATTTAGAGGTTTGAAAATGTTTGTTTCTTATTCATTTCCAAACAAAATGGACAATTCCTGCATTCCAAAAGGGGGTCAAATCTGTTGCATACAAGGACCACGTTTGCAAAATTATTATTTATTTCTTACAGACGCCCTTACCCAGGGCGACTTAGTCGTAAACAAAAAATGTATGCTGCATCATATATTTACATAGTTGCTCCATATAGAAGGCCTTTTATTGTGCATGTATATGTCAAATATTTGCATAAAGCTTTTCAGTTGGGGTCAGAGGGTCGGAAGGATTGGGGACACAGTGTTTTGTATTATTGTAAAGCAGGTTTTTGGACAGCTTGACTATTTTTTGCATTTCAAGGCATTATTTTGGACTAGTCAGCAGGCATTTGCATTGCAAAGATGCCTTTCCTAGCTCCTGTGTTTGTCTTATTTTTACAATGCTGTTGGCATGGACATGCTATGTAAACATTAGATGCGATGAGCAATTTCAAGGAGCTAGCACAGTACAGGCCAGTGTGTATTTCAGATATACTGCATGCATAGCACATAGACAGTGACCCCAAACATTTTCAAGAACTTTTCAACAGCCATACCTTAATATCCAATTTCCAACATCCATAATGACCTTTTCAAGATTTCAGTTGAACCAAGTTTAATATAGTGTGACCTACAGATATCTAAAATGTATTTTACAATTACCCAAACTACGTGTGATTTAATATATTAATATGGGACAAAGAATTATTAAATGTATATTATAATTATTATAGTATAGCTATGGCCAAAAGTTTTGTATCACCTAGAATTTTAGGATTGAGACATTTAATTAAAAAAAAGAGAAAAAACAATATGAATATAATTTTAATCTTTTATTTAACATCATGCAATTAACATCAATTTGTATTTGTCAGTTTTTCATTAGGTTTGTGGAAAACTACAAAGCGATGTGTAATTCAATATGTTAACATTATTCAGCAGGTTTCATTCAACTTTATGAAGCAATATGAGTTAGTTTTATAGGGTGATGCAAAACTTTTGGCTATAGTGGAATTTTTTTTTTTTTAATGAATATTGAGACTGATTTAATACTAATACTAATACTAATACTAATACTACTAATAATAATAATAATAATAATAATAATAATAATAATAATAATAATAATAATAATAATAATAAAGCAAACTGCATATTTTTATTAAAGTTAAATAAGAGCATTTATCTTTAAGATCCGTGCTGGCTGTAGCTAATGTTTATTGGGTAATGGTTGGGTTATGTCTACAGCCTGCTTTTGTAACAAGATAGCCCTTGGTCTGTCAATACAGGAGGCTGTATTTGTGTTTGCTGTGACTGTTTATTCCAAACCTCATACAGCTGGCTTTAAACACTCAGATTGGCACTAATCTTGGATTACATAAATCAGTACCACTTTCCATTAAGTGTCTCCTAATTACTATGCATTTACAGAGCAGTGACTTAGTAAATGCATGTGTGCTTACACATAATTACAATGTTATTTTGCATAGTTACAATGTACTTAATGTGTACAACTTTTTGCATGATATAACCTTAACCCCTTTCTGATACAATTGTGTAGTTAATTTATACCGTGCAAAAAGACTTGCATGTCAAGTACATTGTAACTATGCATAATAACATTGTAATTATGTGCAAGTACACATCGCTTTTCTTGCACAAGTCAAAATATTGATTTATAGTTTACAGTTTTCTATTTAATTGAGCCTATCAGTGGCCGATTTAAATATCATCACTGTTTAAATATTGCAAAATGACCAATCCTGGAATTTACCTTTGACTTGACCTTGAAAGACTCTTACACACTGTTCGAGAGTCTGTTTTTTACAGACTCCCCTTACTTTAATTCTTTAAATAACAGCGGTATTTAGTTCCGGCACTGTTTAGATTAATTTAAATACATAAATTAAATATATGAGCTGTTTACATCTAGTTTGGTGACTTTAGTGCTAATACACATTCAGATGCTAACAATAGTGCCAATACATTTTAAAACCACGACTGCATGAAGCACCACCATAAGTCCTCCTCGACGTGACTCTAGTCTCGTAAGCAAAATTTTAATTCCAGGACAATGGACAATAGCTGCTACATTTGAACAGGTAAAATTAGCTTGGTAACTGATTACGCGCACCTATCCTCCGCACCCCATTATCCATTGCGGTTACGTCACGTTGGCTACAGCCCATTCTCCTCCAACGCCAGATAGCTGCAGAACGAAGGCTCGCACAGTTTAGCTCTCGCAGGGAGCTCAGTGCTGGGTGCGCAACTCCTAAATAGCGTCGTGCTTCATTCACCCGCAACACCCCTACCACGTGACCATAAACAAGGCGTGGGAGTGGTGAACACTGAACATAGTGATTTCCAATACAACCCATGTATTGTATTAGGTAACAAGAATGCATCCATATGGTTGATGTATTTTATTTGTGAACACAGCTGACTGCTCTAGTAGTATAGGGAAGATATCTTCACTTACAGTAACACAGCAGAGCGCGGTCTATTCGTATAAGAAAGATAACCGGTTAACTCCGCAGGCCGCACTAGTAAGCCAGTAAACTTATCTAATATACTACTCTATGTATATTATTTATCATATGAGGCAATTATATTTGCTGCTCATGGTAAAAATCTGTAAATCTATATTTAAATAGAATGAAATTCACGGTTGTACTGCAGTATGAGTAGATGCTGTTAATTATTCATACAGTATATTTTGAAATATAATTAACTGGATTCTTAAAACTACTGAAATACTAAAATAAAGCGACATTCTGTCTTCCATAGACATTGCAAATAATGTTTGTCATTACATTTGTAGGGGAAATGGTAACAATTAGATGAACCAACACACTGATAATCGAGCAGTACCACGGTACAGTAGCAGTACTAGACCCTATCAGGACCACTAACGGTATATGTGTTACATTTTGTTGCACCCCTATCAATTCTGATTGGCTAGGTGTGAAAAAGGCCAGTCTTCTATTGGTTACAAAAAAACAATAGAAATGGCTGCCAAGGTAATGGGAAGGTACAGACTAAACTTCTATCGTCTTGAGGTATTAGCAAATAAGTCGTACTGCTTTCTTAATACACGAACCTGGCATTTAAATGCATTAATATAATAACATTAAAAATAAATAAATAAATAAAAAAATCGTGTTGTGTAGCCTAATTCTATAAATAAATAACCGCAATATTAACTGTTTTCAGTATTTCTTTGTTTAATGTTTTATTTCTGTCGATTTTCGTGTTTCTAACCTAGTTTCCCATTGGCCATACATATATGTTTAGATTTGAATGGTTTGACCAATGGGATGCCGGGAAATAAAATGCACAATTTACAGGTGTAAGAAAGAATCGGAGTTGGAATACTAGTAAACAATTACAAGTTAAAGGAGTTGGCGGCAAATATATTACCGCTGAAGCCCTCCCCCCCCCCCCCCCCCCCCCTCCCCACCCCAGCCATTGTGTTGAAATAATACAGACTAGTATTAAAATAATGTATCTTTAATAGTTAACGTGGCAAGCTTCTTTTTTAATCCCATGGCTATAAGAACCTGCAGTAAATTCATTGGAAAAGTACACGAAGGCTTGCCAAGATGTGATAAATTGGCAGGCGGTGTTGACGTAAAGGAAAAGACGTAACAGCCAGGCTATTTATCTGGGGAGAGTTCTTCAGAATTAAGCTCGTAAACTGTTTGGAGAACCGGGACTTTCGAGGGCGTTCGCGCAGTGAAGGGGGGGGGGGGGGTAGTTATACACACAGATATAGAACCCCACATGTAATTTCAATCAGAAATGTGTTTACCAGATGTTTGCTGCTCATTTGTAATGTGCGACTCAAGTGTTACCTATTTACCCTTGCATCTCACATGCAAATGTGAGTCAATTGCAGAGTTAGCTTTTCTGTTTTAATATAGCATTAGTAAAATGTTAGGGGCTGACAGTTGTGGCTGCATTGTTAGTTTATCGACAAATCAGTTTAACAACACCAACTCTTTTATTGCATTTCGATAGCATCTTGTTAGAAATGGTCTTTTACAAGATGGGTCACCTTTAGTGTTAATAGATTTTCCCCTTGGATAACAAAATATTTATTTTACAAACTACACTGGCCACTTTAATGGAACCTGTGCCTTACTTTGGTCGGACCTAAGGCATCTTGAGGCTGATAATCCATTCGCTTATTAACAGGATTGTGATGACAAATGCGTTGTTCAAGTTCATCCCAGACGTGCTCAGATGGATTTAGATCCCAGGATGCGGTCCCCATGGAAGATGCCCGGTCTGCCCCATTAATCCACATTTGTGGCACGGTGGGTGGGTGCAGTATTGTTGAAAGTAGCCATCAGGGTACAAGTGCAACCAAGCAAACTAAAGTAGGAATTTGGCCTTCCGCAGTAAGCAAGGGACACAGGGTATACCAGGAGAGCATGTCCGGGCAATGCCAATAACAGTCTGGTAGACACATCCTTATAAAGTAATCAGGCGGTATACACTGGCACTTTCTGAATACAGTATTGCTGTTCTGTCTGTACACTTTTAAAATGCCATTGTAATTGCAAAAGGTAGCATGTGATTAATATGCCCTAATCTTCAGAATGTATACATAGTAACAAAGTGGTTTATACAAAGCTGAAGAACCTGAAAGGTATGTAGAATACAGCTATAGCCAACCTATAGAATTAATTTAGCTTCATAATCCTGCTGAATAATGTTACTTTAATATATTGAATTACATACCACTTTGTAGTTTTCCATATACAGTAGTCTCCGCGTGTAGGAGCACCTCCTAAGAGAACACTTCGCCTAAGGGAACATCTTTGTGGTGAAACCGATTTTTCCCCCATGTTAACGTTTCTTAAAAGAACGCCGATAGCGATGGATACAGTACTGTTTTGTAAAAAAAAATTCTGATTGGTTTATTAAACCATCATATCATTTAATCCACGAGTGCATGTCAACAAACGGCAAAATGTGCCATTGTTTCTTTTGCTACACAAAGTTGGAAATTGTTCGAGCTCTTGAAAAAAAAACCTGAATCTGACACAAGTCGCCAAGCAATTTGGCGTTTCCCGTTCTGGTGAGTTGCTTCACCATTCTGTTAAACAACGTGCATGTCTTGTATATTGCTGCTGCATTTTGTAACGTGTGTAGGGGTGCTGTGTTAATTTAGTTTGATAGTTAGTTTATTAACATTAAGTTAACCCTAAGTAACACCCATTATCTTGCCTCTGCCATTGTAATAGACCGAAACACACCCGCCAGCTACTTTTATAGTACATAGCGATTTAAGCTTTTTGACCGTGTTTTGTTTTTTTAAATGATGTCTCAATCCTAATACCTGACATGATGCAAAACTTTTAGCCATAGCTGTATGTAAAATTGTGTAGAATTAAAGCTACATGTCTATGCTTTCCTTTCTCCAAATCAGGGCTAGTGGTTTCCAAGCCACGGCCTTTTAATAGCAGATTGACTGGACGCAATAAAACAGCCAAAAAGAGTTTGCTTAGCCCTCCGATAGAGTGATAGTGTTCGTCATTTTTACTGTACAAAATGTATGCATGTAGAAGTTGCAAATTCCTGGTAAACAGGTGTTGTAAAAAAAAAAAAAAGATGGGGCAGTGATAATGCTTGAATAAATAAGAGAAAATTGATTTTAAAACCATGGTCAGCACTCCTTTTAAAGGATGCTTACACAAAATGAGCACCAAGTGAATCCCCAACAATTCTGATTGATCTGAGGTCAATAACATATTATTGAAGTATTCAAGCATTGGATGAAAAGGTCTTACAGCAACAGTGGCATACAGATAACTGTTAGGGACATGAACACACCAACGACTTCATAGCTTTTTTAAAGTTCTTTATTTTATTTTTGAACAATTAAAAATCAATTTCAGTAGCCACATGCGCCTCACTTTTAGCAAGACACCCCCACAAAATACGATTATTTCAGATAAATACATAAAAAAGGACACTGAATTTTGTTTTCAATAAATATGCATAATAAATATAGTAGTATATAACAAGACTTTAGGAACAAATTAACAAAAAAAAAGTTTAAGGAAGTGGAAAAGCACTGTACTGTTCAAATATTTTTTTGTGATCAGCTTTGTACTTCAGTCCACAAACAGGTGTCTGAAGTACTCATCTTTTGCTTTAAATTATACTTCTTAAACACTGAATTTTAAAAATACAAACATCTTGTTCATCTAATTAAATGAACTATTTTACACAATCCGTGAAAGACGTCATAGCCAATGGGCAAACAGTAAACCCCCTAAATTATTTTTACCACACATAAACGATACATTATTTTATGAGAGATAACTGTCCGCTCACCTACTAAAAAGCACTTAAAGTAGAGTGTTTTCAAAGAAATATAAAGCTTTAATAAAATGCTACACACTGAGATGTATTCCCAGTTTGTACCTAAAGTGCAAAACAACAATATAGTGGATATTTTTGTTTCAAGTTTGTCACATTTAATGGTAAAAAAAAAAAAAAAAAAAATGCTTATTTGTTAAAATACTGATATTTAGTAAGAATGCAGATTTCAAAACAGCACATTATGGAAACATACATCTTTGGCTATGTATTGAATAGCAAGTAGCTTTCTTTCCTGGTTAGTATTAAAGTAAACTTAAAAATAAACGTACTGTTTTGAAAATAACATTATATATATATATATATATATATATATATATATATATATATATATATATGGCTCTGCATTTAGAAGTACTTTTTTTTCTTGGAATTGTAAATAAGGCCATGTTCCATTTTAAACGGAAGACAAGATTGAGAAAAAAAAGGTACGCTATAGAATATATATTTATAAAAAATAAAGCTTTTTTGTTATAAGATTGTGTACCAAAAAAAAAAAAAAACATTTCAATAAGCAGTAATTATTCATATATAAATATATTATATAAAGTGTTTATGTCTCATCATTCATTCTGCTTTAATTTTTAAAAGTCTTTTTTTTTCTTCTTTTCCTGATTTTTGTTTGTTTAGTCGGAAACAGACAACCGAGTGAAAACCACAAGGCGTTTGTTCCCCAAGCTATCAAAGGTGGGAGATTCGGAGCCGCTGAGGCTGCCTGAGCTGTAACTGTCCCGGTCCGAGAGCGAATCGTCGGAGGCGCAACGCTGGAGGTTTGGGCGTGGAATGAATACATTCTGGTCGTCTTTTGTACTCATTTTGCCGAGGGGGGACTGGAAACTTTTCCCGACGCCACAGAGGCAGCACGAGCTGTTATTGGGCTCCAAAATATGAGGAACGCGGTTGATTTCGCTCAGGTTCTGATGACTTTTGCAAAACTGGAACGCGTTCTTGGTGGACTGTGACGCAGCCTCGCTGGTAAAGACTGGCAAATGCAGCTCAGCAGGAGGTGGCGACACCGACGGGGCACGCGAGAAGCCCAGCGGGTCTTGGAGAGAGGGAGGAGGGGAGCTTCTTGAACCCAGGAAGCCGGCAAAACTGACACTCTGGCGGAACAGACGTGTTTGCTGCTGAGACTGCGGGGTCTGGTTTAGTTGCAAGCCGTTAGAAGAAGAAAGCCTTTCCTGGTGGAGAAAGTGACAGCGGAGTCCGTAAGGACAGTAGCCGAAGTTGTAGAATGTGCGGCACATCTCTGTTTTGTACTTGGGGTGACGGCTTAGGCTACGCAGCTCGCTGGCTCCATGGGCGAATTGACATTTGCTCCCATACTTGCAGATGCCACTCTCTTCAAAGCTGCGACAGAGCTCCGTCTTGTAGCGGTTGGACGGGAGGGGTGTCTGGGCACTCAGAGGTGGGAATCCCGGGGGTGGAGGCACAGCTAGGGTCTTTGTTCCTCCGAATCCCGAGATACTATTGTCAGTCAGGCTCATGGATCGATCAGTCCTGAATTGATTAAGACTCTTGTTGGGTTCTTGGTGGCTCCAATGGTTGCTGTCGAACGACCAACAGGGGGCGTCGTCGAGCTGTTCAGCGCTATTGAACATATAACTGGAGCGTTGGTAAGATGAAGTTAAGGGGTTTGTGATTTTGGGGCCGGTAGGTTTAACCTGTTGCTGCTCCCGGTTGTATGACTCGTTCAAAGTCATGTTTATAACGTTCTGTTAAGAAAAATAACAAATACAATTAGTCGTAACATTATTCGACCATAAAAAACACTTAAACATAAACATCTAAAGTTTTGCATTACCTAGTTAAATATACGATGATCCTCAATCTTTACTATTTAGATTAATCAGTAACTAAACTCAGATAGCTAAACCGTTCAAATCGCCACATAGTCACACAACCCACTGAGTTTAAATATATATATATATATATATATATATATATATATATATATATATATATATATATATATATATATATATTATATATAGGCTGTATGGTCGTGCAAGACATAGTTAATGCTACTATAATGCTCAGTTGTCTTCTATTAACTTTTTCATGCATATAAAAAAATATATAATTTTATAAACTATTCTATAGTGTAGTAATTTGTCTATAAACACCGCGTTCAAATGCATTTCTGATAACCCATAAGCAAAGTATAGACTTACCATCAACAATTGTTCGTCAAATCTTTCAGACATTTTCTTTAAGTCCAGGGAAAATTAAAATCCAAGGCGGTTAACTTGTGCTAAAAGTTTTGCCTTTAGTGCTCTGTCAGTATTTGCCTGTAACCAGCACAAGCCTACTCTATGAAGCCCTCGCCTGGTATTTATGCGATACTGGGCGGATTGAAAATGCTGTCATCGCCCTTTTTTCACGTATACTCGAAACGGATGACACCCACGGATATACGTGTCATGTGCTATGAAATTGCCTTTTTTGTTTGTTGGTTTGTTTTGGATTCGTCACGTTGAAGTTGGGGGGGGGGGTTACTACTATACCATAATATAAACTCCATTATATAACAACATTATAGTTTTTTTTTTTCTTTTTTTTTGTTTGGTAATGATAATAATGTACTATCTTGGTAAACATTTGTATCATTAGTATACTCATTAATTTGATAAAAACTTAAACAAAGTTGAAAATGCCTGTTTACTTTTTTGTGTTTTTAAAATGTGCATAATGCCAATAACACACCTGTGACCCAACACGTTAACAATTTCATAATTGTTGTTAGTTCTATATTTTTTTTTTTTTTTTTTTTTTTTGGGGGGGGGGGGCGGGCGGTATAAATGCTTATACATGTTTATACATATTATTATTATTATTATTATTATTATTATTATTATTATTATTATTATTATTTAACAAAAAAAAAATCCAACGTCTTTTTTTCATAGATTTTGCTTTACAGTAACATGACAGCATTAAAATACTGCTCTGTTTTTGTTTCGTGTGGTTATATTGCCGGATCTTGTCGCCGGGTTAACCTGTTAATTCCTCGTGAAACGCTGTCTTTTGTTCAAATGGTAGTTCACCAGAACCCGACTGTTGTCATTTCCCGGCTGCCTTTAGTTTTGTTTGACACCTTGCCTGTAATGCAAGTCTCTCTGATAGAGGGCTCCACTGTTCACACCAACAACATAACCTGCGTTTTATCCAAGTGAAATGATCACGAATAAAACTTATTTGATTGGGTTTTAATCATTAAAGCGACCATTCTTAAAAATAAGAACTTGTATAATACGCACACTTTTTTTAGTGAGTTGCGTTTACAATTCTAGATCTGAATATATATTTGATATCTCCCTTTTTTCTTTTAAACAGTTAATGTATAAATATTCAATACAATAAATATTGCTTACATATGTAAGTTGTGTTTTCATAAAGTCAGTGTAATTCTATACAACACATATTTTAAAAAAAAGTTATTTATTTTTAAATAGTTATTTTTAAATTGAATATTTTTTTTAATATGTTAATCATATTATGAATAGGGTATCAGTGTTGTGTTAAAAATATTTTAACATGCAGTTAAAAAAAACATACCTTTTAAAAATAGTAATACAAATGTATGCAGTTTATTAGGTATGTGCATGCAATAGACAGTAACATGACTGTCAGGTACATACTAAATACCCTACAGCAATCTTATGCATCAGTCATGGCATATAGGTATAACTCATCTAATGGTAGCTCTGTGCTAGACAGAAAACTGATGCAGAAACAATAACCTATTTATGTGGTAGCATTCCATTACATAAATCGGTATTTTTCTGAATTATTCACTGCTTTAGTCTTTAGAAAGAGCCTTCTTGAATATCCAGTTTTGTTTAGATTCCCAAAAGGTAGTTGAGAGAGAGAGAGGGTTGAAAGGAGGTATAACCGCAGTGTACACAAAGGACAAAAAGTTTTTTGGATGTACACAAAGCTAAATAATTAAAATGTATTTCGGACAAAAGCCCTTCAGCTATATAGAAAGAAAAGTAAGCACAGTGAAATGTGGTGTGTGTGTGTGTATATATATATATATATATATATATATATATATATATATATATATATATATATATATATATAATTTGAAAAATATATGACCTACAGATTATTTACACATATCCATGAAATATTTAGGCCATCATTCATATTAAGGAAATATTTATCATCACCCATTTTCTTCCCATATCTCTTGTCATATTGGTTGATATACACAAAGACAGTAAGGAAACTAAATGTGCTACAAAGCTTTTATGAAACATTATTTGATTTATGTATACTTTTTTTTCCTGCAGTGATTCCAGTAAGCATTTTATGAACAGAGTACACATTTTTATCTTAAGCACAGCTGAGTCATTAAACCCTGTATTATATTCCTGTAAGAAATCAGAATGCAGTACAGTGTGTGAGTAATTTTGTAGTGGTACACACAGGGCTGAAATTTCCCTGTAGATTTCATTGCTAACAAACAAAATCAGCAGTCTGTGCGTTTCTACAGAAAAGGAAACAGAATGAAAGGGTTTATAAGAGGGGCCTACTTGGGGTTCATTTAATAACGAGGAGAGGGACTTGGCGGTTAAAGAACTGAAAGTATTAACCAACTAATAAACAGATGCGTCCGTACTACAGTAAATGGAAAAAACCATGTGTTTTAAATTAACATTTTACAATGGGGCAGCAGTGTGGAGTAGTGGTTAGGGCTCTGGACTCTTGACTGGAGGGTCGTGGGTTCAATCCCAGTTGGGGGACACTGCTGCTGTACCCTTGAGCAAGGTACTTTACCTAGATTGCTCCAGTAAAAACCCAACTGTATAAATGGGTAATTGTATGTAAAAAAATAATGTGATATCTTGTAACAGTTGTAAGTCACCCTGTATAAGGGCGTCGGCTAAGAAATAAATAATAATAATATAGAAAAAAAGGCTAAATAATACTTCTAGTCGTCACTGCTGGGTTTCTGAATGAAACGGGGCTAGGGTAGGCCTAATTGTACCACCAATCTACCTTGTTGATACATTCCACTTTCATTTAGTATTTGTTTGGCTTCTTCAGCAAGGACACACAAGGACCTGTTTGGCAAATAAAAGCTAATCATAAACCTCGAGTGTTTTGAGTAATGTTTTTAAGGACTTTTTTTTTAAAAAAAAACATTCATTTAGGTTAAACAGTGCTTTAAAAATAAGAATACACTTATAAATCTTTCTAAAACAACTGAAAAAGGGTTTTGTGAATTTAATGTGTGATTTAATTAATCAAAATTGAAGGAAAAAAAAATCAGAGCTTAACAAATACTGTAGAGTTTTGTGAATAAGACCCAACATGTGTTAAAAAAACAAAACAAAACCATACTGTACAATCACTTATTTTACCCGAAACACACAACAGAAATGATAATGTTACAGTTGCCCTGTCACCTCTTGAGATTGTATGGCAGATGATTTACCAGATATCTATGCAGATCAGTGACATAAAGGATTACTGGAGATTACACTGTCATCATTTTTTTTTTGTTTGTTTTACTGAGTCATGGTAGTCACATAGAGTACTAAGTTTTTGTTTCTGTTTATATGCAAGAGGTTGTCAAAGTTCACCCTTTACCTAAGTCATGTGAAGAAATCAAAGGTCTATTTCCTGCACACTTGAGGAAGCTGATGAAAATTGAGGATACATTTATACATACATTATGTACATGCATTGACTTTGCACTTAGCATTTACTGATATTTACAAGGACGTAGCACACAGTATCATATTCATATATATATATATATATATATATATATATATATATATATATATATATATAGCATATAGTAGTAAATAATTTGTTAGTATAGATTAGCTATAATGTGGTACTTATACACCTGCATTGTGAAGTGTATCGAATTTTAGTACCTATGAAAGACCACTAACTTTTCAAATCCATTTCATCTTCAGTATTACTAAAATTGTGTTAACTATTTGAAAGGATTCACAAACAAGTACTTCATTATATTACTATTATATTACTTCTTTGGTTTTAGTTTTGAAACTAAAGACTGGAATAACAGCTTTGAAAAAAAACTCCAAGCAGACAAACGTTGCTGTCGGTGCCTTAGACAGTGAAATATGAGGTTTACTGGTATTTGTCTACCTTAAAGAGATACCATATACATTTTCTTAAAATATTTTTGTAAGTGTTTTATATCCTATTTCAGAGTGCATGTCCGCTATCATTCCGTAAGATAGCTTCTCCTTAGGTCAATATTAACTAAACTACTGTACTTTTTTTTTAAGGGTGCTGCTTTGAAAAACGGAATTTGAGGAGGTTTATTTATTTTTTTGTCATTTCTGAAGAACGGAAATATCACCTTTTTTTAGCAAGTGAATAAGGAGCTGGTACCACAATAAGGAATGATAGGGAACCCATATACAATGATGTGAAATAGGAAAGAAATTAAATATCGGGGAATGTGCTGTACAAAGAGATCCATTTAAAGATTGTAATATTTGCCATTCACGTGCACACTTCAAATTACACTTTGCAGAGCTACGATAACCCTAGCAGCAGCCCGTTTCTCACAGAGCCTGGAGAAAAGGAAATCAATTAAAACAGTCCTGACATTGCATCCCTGACCATAAGAACCTCTTCTGGTTTCCCTTCTTGTCTGCAGGAGGTGGTTTGGAGGCTAGGTCACAGTTCTGTGTGCTCTGAGCAAGAGATGGAAACTAATGGTTTGTCAGCACTGAGGGTGGGGCCCACAGCTTTGTGAGGCACAGCCAGTCTATAGAAATGCACTGTACTGCATATCAGGGACTTTCCTGTCTCTATGGACATGTGTGTGTGTTCTGAAGGGCTAGTTTGGACATGTTTTATGTTATATGGGATCTGATTTTTAGAAAGTGGCCCTGATTTCACAAAACTGCTTTGCTAATAAGGATGTGTTTTTTTTTTGAGGGTTTGTAAATATTTTATTCGGTTTAACAATGCCTTGAAAAATAAATACAGAACTTAACTTAAATGATCGAGGGTGGACAAACAACACATGAGACCCCCAAGGATTTTGTTATTGATGGCCATACTCTCAAGTCCTTACCTGTACATTTTCGCAGTTGGCAGTTGTTTGGTGCTTGGAGGTGGTTGTGTAATATGTCTTGCATAACAGTAAGGCTTCCCACGTGTATTCTTGGTTTACAGTTGAATGCAGTACCAGCAATGGTAAAGCTAAGGGAACACAAAGCCACTTTGTGGAACTTGGTTTCAGTAGACAAGGTTTTAGGACATTAGGGGAGACTTGGGGTTTGATACAGGTGCCTCAGACCAGGTCTCCTGTAACCAGGATTCCGGAAGCTTCTAGCTTTCTAGCTGATACCAGTTCATTTTTATATTCGGAGACTCCTCTCAGTTGCATTTCCCAGGGGTTTAAGTGTTCAAACAGGCAGGCAACTTGTGTTTTTTTTTTGGCCCAGGCCATGCAGAGCTAATTTGACGAAAAAAAAATTCTGGTTAGAAAAGTTATTATATAGCGAGTTATCCAAACTCTATTAATAACTAAAGGTACTTAGCCACACGTGTGGTATAAAAACAAATGAACCCTCTCTAAAACAGTTGCAATGGCTTTCATGACCTCAATTAGCCCATTAATTAAACTTGGCTTTTGGGGTTAACAAAATTAGAGTAAGTTATAATAATAGTTAAAGAGAAGGTTAAAATAAGATACCAGTTAAAAATGCTGCAAACAAAGTAGCTTGTCCTCAGATGAGGACAGTGGTGCTTAATGGGTTAATCAAAATGGACTTTAAACATCTTTAACAAAACTTTAAAACGTAAAGCTTTATTTTCACTTTGACTGTTCTTTCATGCATTGCTCCACAACACTAGAACGTTTTTTTTTATATATATATCTAAATGTCAGTCTCTCATGTTCTGAACCTTGCTACTGTCTTTTCTTGCACCTGTTTGTAACTGTGATTTGGGAAATCCTGTTTCAATGTAAGTAAGCGTAATAATGCACGGTTTGATATTTGGCATTATAAAGACGGGCGCACATGCTGTAGATTATCAGATTTTTATGTATATACTAAAATGGCAAGATGGCACATCAAGTGAGTCATGAAATAATCCAGTGTGCTTTTATAATGTGGACATCTTCCTTTATTTAACGGACTGATATCAGAGGGGAAAGTACCTGTTTTTCTGATGGCAAACACAAATAAAACAAAAGCAGTAGCTGAGGGGTGTGGTTAATTTGGAAGAAAATAAAAACCAAAACATAGCAATCCTAGTAAGTAAAACCATCTAGTGTACAGCGTATAAACTAAACACACAAAGTGAAAGAGCCTTCTATTCAGACAGAACCGCCCTAAACAGTGTTGGTTGTATGTTCTTACCTTTGCACTGCAAGCAATTTACGTCATCCTGATCACAGTCAGTATTTACAGGATTTCCAACTCTGGTTAGTTTTAAAATACATATTTATGAGTGACTTAAAATGTATTGTGAAGAGGCTGTTTTTATTTACTAAGGCAATTCCAAATATGAGATGCTTGATATACAAAGGCACGTTGGCCCATATTAGATCTCAATTTAGGGCTTTTGAATGTAGGCACATAATGTGGTTTTAAAGCATAGGTAGAGTTGCATGTCTCTAACGGAGATGCAAGGTAACTTGGAGCATTTCCAGTGTACACCTTATAAACTAAACACAGAAATGACTGGGCCTTCTATTCAGACTGAGCCACCCTAAAGTTTCACAGAGTACAGTGGTGCTGGTTGTATGTTCCTACCTTTGCACTGCAAGCCTTGTCTGAACAGGCCCTTGAGAAGATTTTTGCAGAACTGACAGACAGTGGGCCGCGTGTAGGAATGTACTGCAAAGGTGTGCAGGACCTTCACTTTGGACAGGAAGTTTTTATCCACCTGGATGGGACATATTAGATCTCAATTTCAGGGGTTTTAAACAATAAGCACATCATTTGTTGTGCATGGGTGGAGTTAGATGTGTGCAATACAATGTGCTGCCTTGCAAGATGAACTGCACAAGCTGTGCACTAACCACAGCCCTGTCTGCCCACTTGTCACGGATACAGTCTTAAGTGGGCTACAGGCTGCAGCAGAGATTATATTCAATGTTCCACCCAACATGGACACCTTTGCATTAACAAGCAGGAAACCACAATAGAAGAACCCGTCACCTCATTGTCATTGCAACAGACAGGTTCCATTCTGAGAACGGATCAAAAGTAGCCGTTGCTAAAACTACAAGTAGAATATGACATTCTGATGCAACAAGGCTTTTTAAACCCTCGTTGTGTACCTTAAATTAATTAGAAAACAAGGCCCATCGCCAATTGAGCGAAGCGGTGGTTCAGACAGATACTCGGAACAAATCGTTCAGTTGAATAGCTTGTATCTTATTTGTCTTTCAAAAACAATACCTCCAATGATTGGCAAGGAAAGGATTTATATTAATAATTGATCACATCCTGATTGAACTTTGTATTATGAGGCCGTATTTATGTTTTAAGGAATATTTTGTTTAGGACTCTATTTAAAGCCGATTTTCATAAATTATATAAAGTTTGTGTTTCATTAGTTTATTCCAATTAAGAACTGCTTATGGAAAATAAGTCCTTAAAAAAATAATTCCTTAAATGAATAAGCCTTTAACCCCTTCAGTCCCACCTTATCTTAGCGTTGGAACCTCACGGGAGTTTGAGGTAGTGTACAAATTTATGTTTAAAAAAAAGGTCCTGTTCTCGTGTATACTCAATAAAGGAGTTTATTTTTTTCAGCTCGACAAAAAATAATTCAGAACTAAAAGGGTTAACCTACTGTATGCACTGGAACGGTTGCATAGCAACGCTCTACAAATAATAAGAACAACCAAAACAGCAGCACAGATACCTAATGGTGCTATTTTAAGCTGACATTTGACATAATTGATTTTATACTCAGGCAAGTGATTCGAAAAGGGAGTTGTAGAAAACAAAGCACAGTTGCTGGTAATGGGACTCTTATTGGGCAACAGATAAACCCGCACTGAAGGAGATCTTTTTAATCCATCTATTTCTGAACTGTCTGACTCAATGATTGGAGAAATGGGTTTATTTGGGCTGTGTTCACACTGATTTGTAGCAAAACAGTTTCAGTCCATTCAGCTTGAACTAACCACAGTGGGAGTTTTGTACGCAGGTTTGATACAGCAAAGTTGCCTCAAACTAGGTCTCTTGGAACCAGGTTTCAAGCCACTGTTACTAAAAAAAAAAAAAAAAAAAATATGTGGCTTCGTGTTCCCACAGCTTTAGAGAGGCTTGTCATGTCTAAAATATTATTGACTGAATAGATTCCTCTAGACACCTTCCAGCATCTTGTGGAGTCTATGCCATGTTGTGTCAAAACTCTGATCAGGCCAAGCTGTGGCCTGATATCAGGCACAGATCCTAATAAAGTGTTGAAGCAGTGTGCACATGTATTAGAACACCCCCTTGCATCTGTAGTTTGGATTTGTCATGCATATGAAATCAAACCACAGCAACTGAAAATGACTTTAATAGGCCACATGTGCCTATTGTTGCTATATCACTGATTACTGACAGAAAATTGACATTCCGACAAACCAAAGATTTTCGGATATGAATGGCAGATCTTGAGGTGTTCCAGTAAATGTGCACACAACTCTCTCTCTATATATAATCTATCTCAACAGTTAAGCAGTATACACTAGAGAGACAGGACAGTGACCGCTTTACTAACTGATATAATCAATATAACCTCAGTGCAATCTACATGTGCCAATATAGTATCATACTGATAGATGACACAGTGTCACATATATAAATTTAGATGCTTATTAACTCCCTGTCTTAGACATCCTTTACCCTAAACAGAGGTCTTCAGTCACCAGAACTGGAAAGCTGCTCCGAAAAGGAATGTACTTGGAAAAATGAAACCAAAAGAAAAAACACACACACTTTCACTCACTTGTAAAGCCTCCAAGAATGTGGGTAATGGTTAAGAAAGCTGTATATCTTTACAGGGCCTTAGGCAGCGAGAAAGGGAAGTGGGGAAACGGAGAGACAGATGGTGGAAGGAGAGTAAGAGGAAGGAATATGAGTCAATTGTACATCACTAAAGGATTGCAGGGTCAGCAACTACAATTATTAACATTTCCAATCCCCGGCACAGCTGTAAATACTATATCAGTGCTATCATTAACGTAACGCTATGGGAAGTTTCAGGTAGAAAATTGCACATGATTGATAGTATAATCAACTATCACAAAAGTCAAGCTGGCATTGAAGTAAGGAGTAAATTGCCACATTCTCACCAGCCTTCAATGAGTAGCAGTACCCTTTCTCTTAGGGGGTGAGGAAGCAGTTCAGTCTACAGCCTCTCCTGGAGGGAGGGAGCACCTTTTCTCTTAGGGGGTGAGGGAGCAGTTCAGTCTCCACGCCTCAAGCCTGCCCTGGACTGGAGGGAGCACCCTTTCTCTTAGGGGGGTGAGGGAGCAGTTCAGTCCATGCCTCTAGCCTGCCCTGGACTGGAGGTGGACTGAAGGGAGCAGCCTTTCTCCTAGAGGGTGAGAGATCAGTTCTCTGTGCCTCAAACATGAACTGGAGAGAGGGAGTCAGAGGGTACACAATGACTGGCATGAATAGAAGTGAATGGACAGTGGTCTGTTTACACGCTATATAATCCACACACAGACTCGCTCACTGTTCTACAACTCTGCTATACTGCTTTAATGTCAATGTACAGTCACATTTTTTTCTTATTATTTTTTTTTTGGTACAGTACGTACTAAATAATTAAGTTGTGTTTTCTTTGGCTTACAAATAGTGTATTCATTCCTCACTATATACATCTATATTTTTCTTCCCTTATATATTGCCAAAAACATGACCCTGAGCCTACTAAATCAAGCAAAACATGGCAGTTTTGCAAAGCTGTTTGTAATCAAGAAAGCCATCTTGATAAAGCCTGGTAAAGCAGTCTGAAATGTACATCAATGGTTCAGTTCAGCACCATTTACTTCATGTGTGCATATTCTTGATGATAAATTATTATTTTTTTAAGAATAAAGATATCATTCTTCACATTTCCACGTGGAGCTAATTTAACGCACATTTTCTAATTGTAAAATTATTTGGTGTATGCACTGGAGTCCTTTCAAGCTGAAGAATGTTTTGATTAATTCCAGAAAATGTTTAAGGAAAATGTTGCTGTGAACTACGCTATGGCACGCAAGATTGCAACCTTACATCAACAAAAACAATATTTTTGACAAGCAGCTGTGAGATGTCAAATCTAAGCCTGTGCTATCATACATGAAAAGCTATGAAACGTTTCTACTAAAACCAGAGTGTAAGGAAACTAATGTGAAGTCTGCAAATGTGTGCGCACAATACCAATTGCTGCGTTGGTAAGTTTCCATTTATTGAGTCCAAATACTCACCTACAAGCTTAAACATTTATCGTTAAACACAACAAATGTGTCCCCTAGTTTTAAACAGAAATTGGATAACGATCAGTTACTTAATGGGGAACATAAGAAAAGTTTGGGAACAAAAAGAGGCTGTCCAGTCCTCAAGGCTCGTCCCATTTGCCCTGACTAAAAGGAACCAATTAAATGGCTTAATAGTGCTCCTAATATTTCAGATTATATGTCATCATCCGGTAGACTGTTTCATGCATTTATAACTTTATGTAAAAAAGAGAGACAAGCTATTATATTTGTTCTTATTGCCCTTGTAGTGAAACTGCAGCATTGTAAATGAGCTATTGTGTGAGTGGTAAAGTAATTTATTTTCTAAATATACATGTTATTTAGTTGTTGCTGTTTTGTTGTTGTTGGTTTTGTTTTAGGTTTACTCATAATTTAGCCAAGCAAAACTGTCAGTTTTACCATAATAACTTCCTTTTCTGCACAGGCTCGCTCTCTGATTTAGAGAAGTAAGCCATCTAATGCAGCCACCTACGTTTTGCAACAACACAAAAATCTTGATGTTATCTATTGAAACCACAGTATATGTTAAAGCAAAACAAATGTATTCACTACCCTACCAAAAGATTTGAAGCCCACTGGTCCGCAACACTGATTAGCTTCCCGGTCTCATA
The DNA here is from genome assembly GCF_902713425.1 of Acipenser ruthenus. Classification (NCBI taxonomy): domain Eukaryota; kingdom Metazoa; phylum Chordata; class Actinopteri; order Acipenseriformes; family Acipenseridae; genus Acipenser; species Acipenser ruthenus. The sequence goes on from NC_081195.1 coordinate 23,277,906, forward strand.
TGAGAAAAAAAACAAACCAACTGCCCTTGGGAGTCTTTTCAGAAGCCCTTTTGCTAGGATAGTTAAGAGACTAAGGGAAATAACAATTTTAGCAGCAATAGAACATTTTGGAAAGAAAATGTCTTCAAAAGTGCCCTCCTGTCATGTCGCGCACAATCCACATTTAATTATTAAGCAGACACTTTAATCCAAAGCAATTTACAGAGACTTGGGGTGAACTATGCATCACAACTGCTGCTGCAGAGTCACTTCCAATAGGACCTCTGGTTTTACATCTCATCCGAAGGGCGGAGCGCAAGGCAGTTACTTACTCAGGGTCACACACTGTGAGTCAGGATTGAAATGGGAACCTCCTTTTAACAAGTCCCTTTCTCTAACCACTGGACCACCAAGCCTCCTATTCATACTTTCGCAGTATTTTAGCTGTCATACAAAGGCAGGGGGTCAACTTCCTGATGAGCTCTTTGCATCGAGGAAAGATTTTCTGTTTGTATTTTATTATGTTAAAATGTATTTTGGCCATCTTCATTTTTCTTTTGTAGGAAAAAGGTCCACATTTTTGTAGTGCTGAATATTCCCCTGAATACTATGCAATCATGGAAATGATATGAGGTTAAAAAAAAAAAAGACAAATGTACTTTTCCAATGACCACTGATGTAATAAAATGCAACTTCTGCCTTTGGCAACAATTTTTTTATTTTTTTTTTATCAATGGTTTCCTAACAAAATTAGCCAGAACCGTAAACAAATGGGATGTTATTGAAAGCGATTGTATTTTTATTTATTTTTTACTAAATTAGACATTGTGTAATTGAAACAACCCAGTATACAGGTGTGTCGGTTAATTCCAGTAATTATCAACAACAAGTTGAAGTCACCATAAAGCAAACTGAAGAGTTACGTAATGAAATTGCTGTTGCTGGCAGACGTTTCTGGTAACTTTTTAATTGTTTTCTGGATTGTCCAAAAAACACAAAACGATACATATTCTTCGTAATCTCTTGTAAGAAATCACTGTTACGGATTTGTACTTAAAATATATTTATATCCTGATCTAGCTAGTGTGCTTTTAAACGTGTGGCTAGCTTTGATTGGCATCGATTAACCAATTTAACCCCACCACATCCCACAGATGGGATATCTCTTCCCCCAGAATTAGGTACCATACAAACTTCACATTTTAACATGTTTTACAGTACTTAAAATTCCCTGCCACGGTCCCTTTTATTATTATTATTATTATTATTATTATTATTATTATTATTATTATTATTATTATTATTATTATTAATACAAGTTTATTTTATAATGAAAGGAGTGATGCAATTTTGGTTACTGTGAAATCAAATGCTTTATTTGTCCGTCACTAATTCGACAAATATTCTACCCTAGGAACAAATCAAGCAAAACAAATGACGTGTGTTTTGCTTGACCATATCCCCTTCAATCACTGTGCACAATTGTACATTGTTAAATTTCCTATCTATGTATCTATTTTATAATGCATGTATGTTTTTTTTTTTTTTTTCAAATCCATAGAGTTCACACAGACTTTTTCAAATATCTGATTTGAGTTTGTTACAAGCACAGACATGTCAGTTTGACGTACTATAATTCCTTGTTGAGTTGTTGACTTTGGTGCTGCCTGTGATGCAGCAGACATATTCATAGTATTGCTACATATGATCTTGGCGGTTGTTTCCAAATTCCACAGTATTAAAAAATTCCACTCTATGGCCCTGGGTTTGAATCCGGCTCAGATGAGGGATAATGCTAGGTCCTAACCAACACGATTTAACTGTGTAACTTAGATTTTAAATGTTTGTTTCTCAGGTACAAGAATATATTTCAGTCTTGTATTTCACAGTCAAAATGTGCATTACTAATAAATAACAAAAACAAAAACAAAACAAAAAAAAACTGCAAGTCCCCAAATCAATCTATTCTTTTCCTGTTTTCCCCCAATCAATTCCTGCTTATTTTATTTATTTTTAAATAGGAACATATATTTTTAATCTAAATTGCATGGCTATTTTTCATTTAACAGATATTTAGCAGTTCAAAATTCCAGTCGTCAGTTTGCTGGAGGGAAATTACCAAAATTAAATCCTAACTTGCAGAAGCCAAGGAGTGGCTGCTGTAACTAATGCCAACCCCTTTTGTCATGCAAACTTTTTGCAGTCAGTCACCATCCACAGCCACTAACATTTCTGGATCACAAACCAGTATCCCTGGCATCAACCCAGGCAACATTTCCACATTCATTCTATGTATACTGAAATAGTGCCAGCTTTGACAGATTCCATTAGTCACCCCTGCTCTCTTATGTTACAGGAATGCTGCAACTTATAAAATAACAATCACATTTTGTCTGCACAACCAGGAAACTCAGAGGAGAATTCTTCACTTGGATATCTCACTGTGTAGGAATGCATTTAATATACAACCAGTCCATCACGTCCCGTCCCTTCTCGGCACACCATTGCTCTTTATAAAGGGGATTTCATTAATTAAGATGCAATCTGATTGCTTTTTAATGCTCCTAGTGTTTTTGACCTGCATTATGTTCTAAACTTATCTTTTAGCTGCTATGTATGCCCTTTCGGTTTAACTTTAGGGTTTTATATACTAAAATCCCCTCTTTCAATTTTTTTTTTTCTAGGCTGAAGAAATTAACCGTTCCTCAGGTCCTGCTGTTGAGTCCTGGGATCAGCCTAGTTGCCCTTCTCGAGTGCAATCATATTGGTGAGTGGTTTCGGTGGTTTTATTATTTTTTTTTATGATATTAATCTGTCCTGTTCCGTTCCCTCCTCATTATGAAGAGTATATACATTTCCAAATCAATCCAGCATGCCATCCCTAAGTTATTCAAAAGGAGCATCCTATGTAGCACCCTTCCAGTCCTTATCTTAGTACACCCTGTTGACCCACGCCATCGAAAATCACAGTGGAACCTCACAGGAATTCTAGGTCCCAGTCTGGGGTAGTATATGTAAAAAAAATAAATAAAAAATAAATAAAAAAAAGTTTGTTCTGTTCTCATTTATACTGAATAAAGGAGTTCATTCAGCTTGACAAAAACAATTCAGGAATGAAAGGGTTAAATATGCATTCCAATTTGAAGTGTAAAAAAAAAAAGGGTGTGGCCTTAAAAGATTTTTTTTAACACTTTAAATGTAGGTTTCCGGGTTTTTCATATAAAATATAGAACAATATCTGGGTTTTCGTTGAGGTTCATCGACATTCCTGTATGCACCTCCACGTGGTATTTCATTTTGATTCGTTCCCTCATCTGGAACTTGTTGTCTGTTGTCAAGGAAATATTTGAATCACTAAGCGAGGATGAACAACTGTATTCCATTTGATAAGCCAGCCAGCCCTGCAATGAGATTCCAGACACAGTTAATAGAAACCACCATGCTGATTGCCTTGGAAGCCCAATTTCTATGTGAGCAAGGGACTGGATCAAATATCGGCCCGCCATTTTGTGTGGATGGGTTGTGACACACATACAGCTTTGCTTGACATGCATATTTTGTTAAAGAATTGGTGATATAGAAACAATAGTGTGAAAATGTTAGACCACTTTGTGCTGTAATTAGCCCTCTTAAAGAACTTCTAAAAAGTCTTGTTTTCTTTTATCATTTGTGGCTGTGTTTTTTTTTCTCACTTTTTGAAATGAATTCATTTGGACAATTTTCAAAGACTTTCAGTCACAGTGGTTTGATTCCATATGCACAACAAATCAAAACAGCAAAACCTATGGGGGGTTCTAAAACATGTGCACACTACTGTATCTCCAGAGAAGCCCTTTCAGTGTTTTTTTTCAAAGGGACCGAGCACAAAAGGGGAGAATAAACTGAGTTGGCTTTATCAATAACCTGACAAAACAAGCATTCAGGCATTGTGGTAGTACAACAATACGACTGACTGTGGAACTTGAAATATAATACTTGGTATTGCATGGGTTATAGTGTGGCGTACTACTGTACTTAACATTTCAATACAGAAACATGCAAACCTTCCAAAATGATTCTTTTTTCAAACAGCTTGACTAATGCATGTGATTAAAGCTTGTCCCCTTTGACTTCGATTATATTTTATATTTTATCAGGAGCATTACAATGATAATAAGTGGAGGGTGACATTAGCAGGAGTGATATTAAATGGTTTGGACTGTAATAAGAGTGAGTGTATAGTTGTGGTTCTGACCGACCTGAAGGCTGATGGGAGGTGCATTAATATGCATGTTACTGTTGTCATTTAAAAGAGAGAAAGTTGTTTGAAGAGAATTCCATTAAGTAGCTGAGATACGTGATCGATTTTGTTAAGTGAGGAAACTCATACGATAGATTAAAGCTTAGACTAGACAGTACCACATTATACATATTTCACACTAAATTCTTTGGCAATGAGCTGGGGGGGCAGGATAGCTGCCCTCCCCTTTTAGACAAAACCAAAAAAGCAGGTGGAGGCTGGGGAGGAGGAGGCGAATTCTTTGTTCATCAAGTGAGTCATTTTGGAAACTAATCTCCTTGAGTGTCTGTGCTCATTATAAATCCACTCTGATAGGCTGGCAATAAGACCAAATCTTGAACTAATCTGGGCGTTTTTAAAAGGACATGATGAGAATATAGTGTTGGCTGGATTTGTGGGAAGTTTGGATAAATAGGATTTGGATAAATAGTTTGGAAACATATACAGTGGCACCGAAACATGATTCAGATAGTTCTGTAACCACTTAGAGCTAGCAAATTAATTCCAGTAAATTTGACCTTGTGTACTACCATCACTGTGCAGATCTTTATTGACCTGTGTCAGTTTAGTGTTTAAATTGTCTTTAGTATTTCAATGCTGTACATTTGATGAGGAAAACATGTGAGTCACTGGAAAGCTATGATTGGTTGCTGGCATAAGATCATAAGAAAAATTTGAGAACGAGAAAAGGCTTGCCTCTTGTTAGCACACCATTCTCCCCTACTAGCGGGATCTAATTTGAAAGGACACAATCTAGTTTTGAAAAAAATAAATACCAGTGAATAATCAAATACACGTTTAGTATAATGTTCAGATAGCATGGTGTAAGTAGCAGAAAGTTTGAAAGCTGCACACTGACTTACAGATGAATGTTGGATCCTGATTCTCCTTGGATATACAGCTGCTGTTTTAGAATTCTCTCTCTCTCTCCTCTCCTCTCTCTCCTCTCTCTCTCTCCTCTCTCTCCTCTCTCTCTCTATCTCTCTCCCTCCTCTCCTCCCTCTCCTCTCTCTCTGTCTCCTCTCTCTCTCATACCCTCTCTCTCTCCTCTCTCTCTCCTCTCTCCCCTCTCTCTCTCCTCTCTCCCTCTCTCCTCTCTCTCTCATATTTGTACAAAAATGAAAACACTAATTAGATATACACAAGGTTTAAATGATATCTCATTTAATGATATATCTATCATTAAATGAGATATATAATGCACAGTTCACAGTCTACCTCTGTAAAGCGCTTTGTGATGGTGGTCCACTATGAAAGGTGAAAATAAAGGTAAAAAAATATGTATATTGTGAAATCATTGACATTGGGACACCATATCTTTTAAGGGCAGAAATAACTGACCTCATTTGTGTATGGAAAGATGACATAAAGAAAGAAAAGGAGGGGTTCCATTTAAAGTAGGTCAGATTAAAAAGATTACAGTGTCACAATATGGTCTCGATTGGAAACTAACTTAAAACAAAGCACCTGTATCGGCAAGGAATTAGTTCAACACAGTTCACTAAGGTGTGGTGTTGTTGCCATGGAGACAATTTGCACTGACAGAACAACAAACCAAGCAGGGAATTAGAGATGAGCCTGTTAAAATCCAGCATGACGTTTCTAACTGGAAAGCAGCAGACTTGTCGCCAAAATGAGTTCAGGATCAGCTTTAGTTATATTTGCCTGCAAATAAATACACGTAATGCAGGCTAGATAAGACCAATTGTCTTTTATATCCAAGTCAATGACAGCTTTATCACATTACTCACAATAACAGGAAAAAAAAGTCCAATTCCGCGGTTGATCTCATGCAGTTTTTCTCAAACTTATATCAGGGCAGCAGTGTGGAGTAGTGGTTAGGGCTCTGGACTCTTGACTGGAGGGTTGTGGGTTCAATCCCAGGTGGGGGACACTGCTGCTGTACCCTTGAGCAAAGTACTTTACCTAGATTGCTCCAGTAAAAACCCAATTGTATAAATGGGTAATTGTATGTAAAAAATAATGTAATTGTCTGTAAAAATAATGTGATATTTTGTAACAATTGTAAGTTGCCCTGGATAAGGGCATCTGCTAATAAATAAATAATAATAATATAACATCTGGATCATGTTCTGTGTGATATATTAGTCACAAAAATGTGGAGGTAGAAAAGAACATGTGTTTAAAATATGTAAGTTTTTTTTTCATAAGCAGGGCCAGCCAGATGTAGGTATTCTTTTCACTCAAGCAAATTCTATCCTTCCCATTGCATTCCCCAACTCACATAGGCTTCCATTCAGCAGAGTCAGAGCCTGAAACCTTATCCCAGCGAGCTTGAGAACCAGTTAACTCAACATTCCAGTAAAAACAATACTCATTTTTATTAGGCCCATTTCCACCTGATGAAAGCTGAGTTTAGGGGAAATGATTCACCATGACAGAACGAAACAGAACCTTCTAGGGGCAAAATAACCAAAAAGCATAAAAGCACATTAAAAAAACACAACAACAATTTGAGCAAATAAGCTCTTTGAAAATGACACCTACTGTAGGTTAAACAATGTTTTTATTTTTTATTCTGCTAAGAGAAAGGTAATAGTTCTGGCGATTGAAGCCACCCATACTGAACAACTGTGTATATATGTTTTAGAGTTGTATTTATTTATTGAGTTTGTTAATTGTAGAGACCCTGCCAGGCCACTTAATTAGGACCTGTCTGTCTGATTGGACTTGGCATCACCCTGGGGTGTAAAATGTTCTGCTGGCACGCCCTGGGTCCCTTGATTACTGTGGAAGGCTGGACGAATGCTGTAGTTTACTTAACCATCATTACAGATCCATCCAAGAATGCTGCACTTGTACCCATCATGTCCTGTTTAATTTGATGGCTACTTTCAAGAAGGTAATGTTTCCATAAACATAACTGGTGTGCAAATGGTCTGAAGAGCACACCACAGACTTCAGGCATCTTCCACGGCCACCACAATCCAATTTGAGCATGTCTGGGATGAACTTGAACGACACATTCGCCATCACGATCTGCTCCAATTGGCCCAACCCTATTTTAGTTAAAGATCTTGATAGTATGATTGTAGGAACGAGCTCAATGACAGGTAGAGAATATACTGTATATGTAAAGGCTTGATATATGTATTACCCTATTAAATGTACAAAACAATCGCACATTCTCAACATCCACATCCCTGTTTAAAAAGTACTGTTATTTTCCAAATATACCCAGTATACTCCATGTAAAAGCTTTTAAATACAGTGGATGAAATCCAATATCACACACTGCAACCTGGGTACTGCTGTGGTACTATAAGCAATAATCTTTTCTATTATTTATTTCTTAGCAGACACCCTTATCCAGGGCGACTTACAATTGTTATAAGATATCACTTTTTTTTTTTTTTGCATACAATTTATACAGTTGGGTTTTTCCTGGAGCAATCTAGGTAAAGTACCAGCAGTGCCCCCACCTGGGATTGAACCCATGCCCCTCTGGTCAAGAGTCCAGAGCCCTAACCACTACTCCACACTGCTGCCCTAGTGGGCCCCATAATGGCAATATAGCATACATTTGGTTACAAAGCAGCAAAGAAGGGGTTAATAAGTTATCAAAATAACTTGATTTTAGAAGTTTAAAAAAAAAAAAAGTAAATACTTAAAAAAAAAAAAATGCATCAGCTACCACCAAATGCGAAAATGTGTGTGAAATGTGAAAAAATATATATACAGACGTGCTCAAATTTGTTGGTACCCTTACAGCTCATTGAAATAATGCTTCATTCCTCCTGAAAAGTGATGAAATTAAAAGCTATTTTATCATGTATACTTGCATGCATTTGGTATGTCATAGAATAAAGCAAAGAAGCTGTGAAAGGGGGATGAATTATTGCTTATTCTACAAAGATATTCTAAAATGGCCTGGACACATTTCTTGGTACAACTTAGAAAAGATAATAAATAATTGGATTATAGTGATATTTCAAACCAATTAATTTCTTTAATTAGTATCACACATGTCTCCAATCTTGTAATCAGTCATTCAGCCTATTTAAATGGAGAAAAGTAGTCACTGTGCTGTTTGGTATCATTGTGTGCACCACACTGAACATGGACCAGAGAAAGCAAAGGAGAGAGTTGTCTGAGGAGATCAGAAAGAAAATAATAGACAAGCATGGTAAAGGTAAAGGCTACAAGACCATCTCCAAGCAGCTTGATGTTCCTGTGACATCTGTATAATGTGAAATAATGTATAATGTGATATCTTGTAACAATTGTAAGTCGCCCTGGATAAGGGCGTCTGCTAAGAAATAAATAATAATAATAATAATAACAACAGTTGCAAATATTATTAAGAAGTTTAAGGTCCATGGAACTGTAGCCAACCTCCCTGGGCGTGTCCGCAAGATGAAAATCGACCCCAGATTGAACAGAAGGATAGTGCGAATGGTAGAAAAAGAACCTAGGATAACTGCCAAAGAGATACAAGCTGAACTCCAAGGTGAAGGTACGTCAGTTTCTGATCGCACCATCCGTCGCTTTTTGAGCGAAAGTGGGCTCCATGGAAGAAGACCCAGGAGGACTCCACTTTTGACAGAAAAACATAAAAAGGCCAGACTGGAATTTGCTCAAATGCATATTGACAAGCCACAATCCTTCTGGGAGAATGTCCTTTGGACAGATGAGTCAAAACTGGAGCTTTTTGGCAAGTCACATCAGCTCTATGTTCACAGACGAAAAAATGAAGCTTTCAAAGAAAAGAACACCATACCTACAGTGAAACATGGAGGAGGCTCGGTTATGTTTTGGGGTTGCTTTGCTGCGCCTGGCACAGGGTGCCTTGAATCTGTGCAGGGCACAATGAAATCTCAAGACTGTCAAGGCATTCTGGAGCGAAACGTACTGCCCAGTGTCAGAAAGCTCTGTCTCAGTCGCAGGTCATGGGTCCTCCAACAGGATAATGACCCAAAACACACAGCTAAAAGCACCCAAGAATGGATAAGAACAAAACATTGGACTATTCTGAAGTGGCCTTCTATGAGTCCTGATCTGAATCCTATCGAACATCTATGGAAAGAGCTGAAACTTGCAGTCTGGAGAAGGCACCCATCAAACCTGAGACAGCTGGAGAAGTTTGCTCAGGAAGAGTGGGCCAAACTACCCGTTAACAGGTGCAGAAGTCTCATTGAGAGCTACAGAAAACGTTTGATTGCAGTGATTGCCTCTAAAGGTTGTGCAACAAAATATTAGGTTAGCGGTCCCATCATTTTTGTCCATGCCATTTTCATTTGTTTTCTTATTTACAAAATTATGTTGAATAAAAAATCAAAAGCAAAGTCTGATTTCTATTAAATATGGAATAAACAATGGTGGATGCCAATTACTTTTGTCAGTTTCAAGTTATTTCAGAGAAAATTGTGCATTCTTCGTTTTTTGTGGAGGGGTACCAACAAATTTGAGCACGTCTGTATATATATATATATATATATATATATATATATATATATATATATATATATATTTCCACATAGAGTTTAAAAAGGGAACCTCACACAACGTACAGGGAAGTATCGGCAGGCTGGTTGAGCTATATAAGGAGACGAGAGACACAAGTGGATGTCATGACAGACACCCGGAAAAAGTGTGAGCGAGGCGGGACATGGCATGCAGGCACACCCCTGAAGGGGTGTGTTTGTTAGAGAGCGTGGGGCCCAGTAGGCCTGCACTGATTACGAGAACCAGTGTAGTTTCCAGTAACACTTTTACAATAATTTGTACCAGACCCGTCTGAAACATATCTTGTTTATTTATTTATTTATATATAAAAAAATATATAAAATCACCTATCAAACATAAGAAATAAAAAAGTAAATCAACCAGTTAACACTTTACAAAAACAAATTAACATAACATGAATGACCAACAATTTGTAGTTTTAGAAGAAATACAATTGGATAATGTACAATATAGAAGAAAAATAAATTGATAAATAGACTCAATACCATGATGCCTGAAGGTTTAAATAGAAAGGAACACCAGGTCGTTACATCATTAACTATGTAGCAATTATATAAGCATATTAATTAGATACCATGACATCAAAAGTCTATTTACCTGCAATTTTTTCAAACACACTTTCCCTTGACAAATTTATGTCCACTATATGTGTGTGTGTGTGTGTGTGTATGATTACAAGTCTACAGCATAAAATGTAACCTAACATTTTGATTATTTTTTATTTACTGTGGTAATATAGCTCTGGTTTTAGCTATGCATCATTTTAAAATAATAATAATAATAATAATATTTTGGCATCAATAATAGCTTTGGTCTTATGTGGAAGCACCTGAAAAAATACAACAAAATAAGCTGAAAGGAAATGTGTGTTTCTTGGAAGAACTACTAAATCATACTTGCCAATGTCGGTCCAAGGTGGTGCTTTCTGTTACTTTTAGCGTATTGGAAGATGTTGAAAATGTCTAGATCTTCTGAAACACAATAAAAAAACAAAATGTAATGGAAAAACAGAATCACATAGAGACGTGACGGGAGGGAGTTATTCCATTTACAGTGGTGAGCTCACCTTCTCAGTTTGGTTGTCTTGCTAAAGCTACAGTTCTTTGCCCACTGAGTCTTGCCTACGGGCTGCAGACCAATCAAAACACCCACCTTTCTAAGAGCTGGGCGTAATGAGAGACGAACTTCACAGATTGACCACATATGTCGAAATGGAAACCTCTGTTCCAGTGCACTTCCATACTACTTAATAAATACAATGACCTATAAATACTTACTGCAGAGCAAAGACCTTGTGAAATAAGTATAGTTATAGTCTATTTTTTTTAGTCTCACATCATCAGGGAGAATAAAATGTTTAATTTCTAAAGAGCACTGAATGCAGCCCCATGTTTAATTGCTTTCCTGTTTAATTGGTGAATAGTTTTGGGTTAGGTTGCCCTCATATCAAGTTATTTTTGTTCTCTTTACCTGGCTTGGCGCTTGTCTGGCAGGACTGAACAGCCTTCCTCATACCATTCCAGTCATGTGAAAAAGTGGCTTTTTAATTCTGCTAGCATCACTTACTCTACATAGACAAAGAGAGTAGGTGGGTCTGACAGGTCACATTGTCACATGATTTGAATGGAATGAAGACTGTTCAGTACTGCCCTTATAAAAGTTTCCCATAGTTTACCCTGGTCTTTACAATGCTTAACTATGCTTTACCATTCTTTCACTGTGCTTTATTACACTTTGCTACACTTTTACTATGGGGAACTTTTATAAGGGTTACACGTAGGATTCTCCAGATAGACAGGGAACTCACTTTAACCTTAGATCAAATCACGTAAATATCAAGCATATTTTAGATGCCAGATAAAATCGCCAGTCGAATATCTAGTTTGTTATTTGTCGTTCGATAAACAATACGTCCAATGATCGACAAGGAAAGGATTTATATCTTACCTCAATCCATTACGTCCCTGCTGTGTGGCAGAGTTCGCCTCCTCCTCCCCAGCCTCCACCTGCTTTTTGAGCCCATCTAACGGGGAGGGCAGCTATACTGAACCCCACTGCCCATGACCTCCCATAACCAGCCTCTCCACTTAACTGCGAGCTAATTTATGAGCAAGGGTACCTCAAAAGGTGAGGCCAAAGAATGTTGTGTAAAATAGGTATAATGTAGTTATGTTGTCTAGTCTAAGCTTTAATAAATAATCTATCACATGAGTTTCCAGATAAAATTGTTGGCTTTAGTAAATGTTTGTCAAGTTATCTTTTCATAACACTACCATCCTACTATTATACTGTAATTCTGTATGTTCATTATGTACTGTATGTGTAGTGGTTTTGTGTGGAATGTCAGCCAAGTCCTATGGGTAGGTTTCTTCACCAGAGCTTGTACATTGACACAAAAGCCCAGTTTTATCCTCGGGCTCTGTGTGGCAGTCACAGTGTTTTCTCAGTCAGTTGTGCTTTTACAAATTTGTTTTTACAAGCTGCTCTGCTTACAAGTGAGCGATTGTCAAGCTAACCTCAAATCACAGAGGTGTCACATGAGGATGATTCAAACGTGTCACATGCTACGATGACTCAAAATGAAACTCTGTGTGTTTTATGGCACATTTTCTATTTTGGGGGGGGCCAATGTTTAACCTTGAGATTAAATGATGTCTCTGGGTATTTAGGGTGCAGTACTTAATATAATTAACTACAGTTTCTCAATATTAAATTCCCTGCTTGTTTTATATCCTATTATGTGTGTTTTGCTGTTTCTGCTTTAAATGTTTGTCATGCTTACTATTTCAGTGAGCGGGATCAAAGTTAATTGATGTGATGTGAAGGAGGAAGCATATTAGCGTTGCACAATGCACTGAAGCCTATAACTGAAGCATTGTGCATCTACTTGTTAATAGTTGGGATAGAGGTGCCACAATTAAAATGGAATTAAAAAGTACCAGTAAACCAGGATTCATTTTCAGTGTCAAACTTGCTGTACTGCACATAAAGTTTACGGGAACACGATCTAGTATTCTGAACAGTAAAAATGTACTTGTATGACTCGGAGGTACTGTAGGTGCCCTGTGATTGGTCAGCATTGGTAGAGAGGGTTCTTGACCCCTATTTGTTCTGCATTAGCCTGTGCCTTTGTCTGGCTTTGCCATGTACAGCTATGGCCAAAAGTGTTGCATCACCCTCTGGAATTAACTAATTTTGCTTCATAAAATGGAATGAAACCTGCTAAATAATGCTACGTTAACGTATTGAATTACGTACCGCTTCGCAGTTTTCCATATACTTCACAAAAAACTGAAACAATTGTGAAAAGTGTGAAATACTGTACTACTGTTATGGCTTCCGGTAGACTTATCCAATATCAGTTTGTAGTTTCTTTGATTACATGATGTTAATTAAAAGATCTAAATTATGTTCGTTATAGATGTTTTTTTAATTGTCTCAATCCTAGAATTCTAGGTGATGCTAAACTTTTGGTCATGGCAGTACACATCAAAAAATATTATTAAATGGACTTGTTTTAAAGGGGAAAGGTGGTGTCATGGTCTATCTTGGGGTTACAAGGGAATTTGGTCATTTTTAATCTTCTCCGAGGAACAGGGAAAGAAAGCGTTGTTCCCTGAAAAGCAAATGACAAATTTCTAAGATCACCTGACCCTGACTAATTTTTCCATTCTGAATGTTCTAGAATGTTTTATTTCTTTATTTGCATATATATATATATTTTTTTTCTTATTCTCATTCATATTTTCCTTCAAGCAGAGCTGGAATATAATGCCAGGCAATGGAAAACTTCTTGCTACATTTCAGTGTGTTTTGTTTTTTTTCTGCCAAGTCATCTGAGAATGACTGAAGTCTCCAAAGAACTGCAAACAAGTTGCTAGCTATGCCCTTGTGTAAAACTTGATTCATGTATGACCTCACCTTTTCGTACAGGGCTGGGCTTATGACTTTTGAAACAAAACATCTAGTGTTGTATTAGCCTTATCAGCTGATCTATGCCTGCTGTTGTAATTGCAATGTAAACTTGTAGACAGGTGTAACTGGCCAGGCGTGTTTTTGTAAAGCATGAGTCTACTACATTACTGTTATCTTAAAGTAGTCCATAGTCAATCTTAGTCATTTTGCTATAACCAGAAGTTTTGCATCACTCTATAGAATTACTAATTGTGCTTCATAACGTTTTTTGAAGCCTGCTGAATAATGTTATGTCAATATATTGAATTTGTAGTTTTCCAGATACTTAACAAAAAAAAATGGAAAAAAGTCCAGTAGACTTTTGCGACTAACGTAGAATATTAGAAAATGGTCACTACAGTCTAACATGTAATTAATGTACCTGCATTTTGAAGTGTATAAAAAACAGTATCCCATACAATTAGATAGCCTATTAAGATGATATGTAAAGCATAACTGTTAACTCATGTGTCAAAACTAAGTTACAGCACAATTGGAAGACCATTTCTCTATATACTTTGATTACCATAGGAGGCTGTGTGGGACAGAGGTTAAAGAAAAGAGCATGTAACCAGGAGGGCCTCGGTTCAAATCCCAGTTCACTGACTGTGTGACCTGAGCAAGTCGCTTAACCTCCTTGTGCTCTGTCTTTCGGGTGAGATGTTGTTGTTAGTGACTCTGCAGCTGATGCACAGTTCACTCATCCTAGTCGCACACACCCTAAAGGGGCATTCAGAACAGAAAATAGGAGGCACTTTTTTACACAGAGAATTGTGAGGGTCTGGAACCAACTCCCCAGTAATAATGTTGAAGCTGACACCCTGGGATCCTTCAAGAAGCTGCTTGATGAGATTCTGGGATCAATAAGCTACTAACAACCAAACGAGCAAGATGGGCTGAATGGCCTCCTCTCATTTGTAAACTTTCTTATGTTCTTAAGTTGCCTTGGATAAAGGTGTCTGCTAAATAACTAGTAAAATAAAAATAAAAAAAATTCTACTGCCAGTAAGAAACCTCAAAGAAACTGTTGCCAGTCCTGTAGTTCAACACCAGGGCTGAAAAAGAGGAATATTTATATTTTACTGGCATTGAGTTTGGGGAAATAGGTAGTTTGTATTAAGAATTTGTTTTGTGTACTGCCAGCACTGAAACCAGCTGCCTTTGTGCTAGGAAAACTTACTGGAATTATACAAATGTACATTTTTAAGATGGCGACAAGAGTTTTCCTGGCACAAAAGCAGCTGGTTTTGGTGCTGGCAGTACACAAAACAAATTCTTAAAAATGTACATTTGTAGAATGTATGATATTCCAGTTTCCCTGTCACAGGGGATATTAAGACCACACACACAGGAAGGATTTCTGTCTGTCTGCTAGACTAAATTTACATAACAAAAAGAGCTCTTCTCTCCACACAAGGTCAACTGGATTAGTGTGATTTCCAAACCACCTTGTGTTTGTTCTGAAAACACCAGAGACATTGTTTAAACAGTCATCTTGATTCAACCTGCTGCTTCAATCATTTGTCTGGCAGCACCAAATAATCTTGGTGTCATCTCAATAGCTGATGAAGCCTTGGTGTAATTCATATAAGCAAAGGCACAGAAGGCTTAACTGTTCATTTATTATAATGTCAGACTTGTTACATGAGTCATTCATTTAAAGGCAGCGTAACTGTCCCCAGAAAGAAATATTACTACAAACACAATTATCTTTCCTTTGAAATGTCTATATGTTCTTCCTTGTCCCAAAGAACCATTGCAGCTGATCTTTGTGGTGTCAATGCAGTTACTGTATTGCTATTAAAGTTCATTATGTCAAGGCATATTTGAACACTTACAGGGTAGCTTCTGGGAATCCCAGGACATTCCTTCTTATTCCCTTTTGAAGTAGAATGCATGCACGCAGAGATGCAGCATTTAAATTACTGCAAGGAGCAATCAATACATTTTCTTCACAATAGCTTAACACTTTTCTATCTGGAGAAAATTTCTATAAGGGTGCCTTTAAATCAATTTACCTTTACTGTAATGTGTGTCTTTCATGTAGCAAAATGGAAAGAAAGAAAGAAACGAAGACAGCAAGCTAGAGGTAAAAAAAAAAACAAGACAAATGTGGTTTCGATTATTTGTACACCATTCTTCTTATAAGCTGTTCTAGTGGTGCACACGTTATCTTATGTACATATGTGAACCCCTCCCCTGTGCAGCTCACTTTTGAATTTCATATATTCAGACAGCCTATCTGAAAGAAAGCTCAGTACATAATGTGTGCCAGCTGTGAAAAAGCACACGTCTTCAATCAATCAATCAAAAGACTCAACTGTGATTTGTGATTTCTGATATCGCTTGGAATTGAATTCTATGGACGGAGGGCATTGCAACTAATGGCCTTTGCCCCAGAGAGTCTTGAAGCCAAGAAGGCTCAAGAGCATGGTGGCCAATGTTGACATTAAACATAACTTTTAAAATCAATTCTAAAACTCACAGATTAGAAGGAACTGAGTACTGGAGTGATATGTTGAAAATTGCTGGATCCAGGAAGTGGATTCGTCAGAGTTCTTTTTATAACTAGCACCATGGTCCTTATCTCTATGTTGATTTTGCTTCTATTTAAGTTGTCTCTATTGCCCTGTTTGACGTCAGTGCTCGGTGCAATCAGAACTGATTGCTGGCCAATAGATGAACGAAAGACCATGCCAGTCCCACAGATTGGGTTGCCCTTATTTAAATCTTATCTTGCTTTGTTATCTCTTACTCTATATACTAGTGAATTGAAGTGCTTCTCAGTAATCGTTAGAAGAGTATATAGACAATTAAGCTAATCAATTTGTATGTATAAAACCATGTTTCTAGTTTCTAGTATAAATCGGGAGGAACGGGCCCTTGAGTGGCTTACCTGGTAAACATCTTCATAAAAGTTTACCATACAGCAAAGTGTAATAAATCAATGTGAAAGCATGGTACAATATAGGTAAGCATTGTAAAACCCAGAGAGGCACAGTAAAGCATATTAAAAAAAAACATGACAAACAATGGTAAAGTATGGGAAAAGCATGGGGGAACTGAAAAATTGCCATGCAAATTTTACCCTTGTAAACTTTTCTAAGGGCATGGCCCTGTGATCAGGGGAGTTCATGTCCACATCCTGGCTGTGCTAAGTTGACGATCTTAGCTGGAAATACCATAGACAGTGGACCCTACTGACTAGATTGGCTTGACAGAGGTCACACACTGAACTTAATTCCTCCTGATCTGTAATTGGTTACTGCAGCGAGGAAGCATTTGAATTCTGCGTTTTGAAAATAATATATATATAAAAAAAACATCAGGAAAAAAAACCAGCTATTTCCATCCAGATCATATTTACTTAATTTTTTTTAAGTAGTCGGGTTCCAAAAAATATAGCGTGACATGCCCCCATGTGTTGCTACAACTGCTTAAATTCTGTACCTATAATTTTTCTTTTCGTTGTTAACATCCTGACAACTTATTACACTTCTAACTTTGAAGTCTGTTTCAAGGCTCTTTTCAAATTGTTCGCTCTAAAGGACTTTGACATCTGTTCTCTAAACTGCAGGAAGAGCGACTAAAAAAAACAAAACATAACAAGTGCTCTGGCTTTTCTGTTCCATACCACATCATAAATTGTTATTGCTGTGTTACCTGTTTGACAGTGTGGGCAATAATCCTTACACTATCAGTGCTCTAGAGCGGCCATTTTGAAAAGAGCTTTGAACAGACTTTAAAATGTAAAAAGCGGTCAGGATGTTAACAATGAAAAGCAAAATTACAGGTACATTATGTAAACAGTTGTAGCAACACCTGGGGATGTGCAGCCCATATTTTAAGTAAACCAACTGGAAAACCAATAAGGTCTGCTTTCTGTTGTAGTGTGGTCAACAAATTAATTGAATGAATTAATTGTGAATCACCTATCCTTGTTGTTGGTGTACTGTACACATTCGTTAGCTGGCAATTGTTCTCTAGTCATAAATATTGTTTATCGTTAGTTGTTTGTTTGGTAATATTTTGGCACAGTCATAATGACTTCAAAAGTAAAGAGAAGCAACATTTGAGAGCATCAGTCAACCACTACAACTGGTCACTGGTAAACTGAAAAGATTTTGCAAACATCTTCCCTGCAACATACCCATGAATCAGCCATGTTTAGATGGGGACTGCTTGCCCTTATTTACTCCTATAGTGGAGCGGCTCTTTGTCTAACAGTGGAAACACGCAATATCCTGCGGGGGCTATTTATAATAATTAACAAACAAACCAGAATGAAAAGACCCAATGCGTACTGTGCGCCTTTCACACCACAGAAAACATAACTACGAAAACAAACCCACATAAAACAAACGGCGCAGCTGTTAAACTTGTGCTATCAGCACTGACCTTTCAAAGTGTTAACTATTATAAGAAAACAAGACTTTTAAACAGATAAAACAGCTATGCCCAAATGTTTTGTATCATAAAATTGAATGGAACCTGCTGAATAATGTTACGGTAACATTGAATTACATACCGCTTTGTAGTTTTCCATATCCTTAACAAAAAAACTGACAAATTGAAAAATGTGACGTTTTGCAATCTAACATGACATACTGTACTACTATTATGGCTTCACCCCATCACACTTATCATGTGATTTGTAAAATAAAATGGTTGTTCAGTCCTGGCACTTGAGATTCTTCTTTAAGGTAGTTTTATTTTGAGGCACGTGGGTATGTCACAGCTTCCTTTGGTTTCACAAATGTCTCAAGCCTGCCAAATATTTTTCTGCCCCTGACAGTAGCCACCTTTGAGCCACACAGACCTACAACCCATGCTTGTCACAGTGGGACTCTTCATTTTATTCTGTGAAGTGGAACAACACAAGACACAGGCTGTTTTCCTTTCCTCATAACTGTAACCCTTCGACCCTTCCCAGGGAGAGCGCTTGGAAAGTTGCTCCGAAGCCAGGAATTGGAGGGAGGGGGGAATCCAAAATCTAGCTCCGGGATTTCAGCAAAGGAAATAGATGTTGTTTTGTAATTCCCATCAGATTCTTAATGGGAACAAATGGAAGTGACCCCCCCCCCCCCCCTCACCCTCCTGGACTTTTCCAATACTATCCAGAGGTGCTGCACTTAAAATATGGTTCTTAATGTCATGACTCAAATATTGTGTTTGTCTGTTTTGAGCTGCTGGGCTATAAATTCAGGAGCTGATCTTCAGTTATAGCTGCCTGTTATAGGCATGTGAAGCATAGCCAAGATAAGATCAAAGTGGCTTTGTATCAGTAAGTGCCAGATCACTAGATGAAAATTGATGTTAAAAAACCTTGTCTAGCACACCTTTAAAGGGGTGCCAGAAATAATGTTAATAA